>NC_042989.1:15061526-15361526 GCF_901001165.1 Salmo trutta | reverse complement strand
TCTTCTTGGCAGCCTGCAATCTTCAGTGGGAAAGGAAGTATTTTTCTCCTCATTCTTTTTTTACCGACAAGAATATGGCAGAGCCGGCTGGACCACAGAATGGGCTTTGCCAAATCTCAGGAGGAGATACCAGCTCAAGGAGAAACAGAGAGGGAGAGTGACGCAGCTCAAGGTTGATGCATAAACGTGTAGCCTATTTAAGTGGTCGTGGGGTATTTGGGTAACACTACTTAAAGCCAACTGGTTGTTTAAGTTTTTTACTTGAAAACATGAGATCCAATAAAATAACCTGATAGAATTAGCTATTTTTATGTACTTCATGTTTTCAGACTAAGCACTTTATTATTCATTCCTTGACTATTACAGATCTGTATATCTATAAAGGCCTACATACAGTTGGAAGTCGGAAGTTTACACTTAGGTTGGAGTCATTAAAACTCGTTTTTGAACCACTCCACACATTTCTTATTAACAAACCATAGTTTTGGCAAGTCGGTTAGGACATCTACTTTGTGCATGACACAAGTAATTTTTCCAACAATTGTTTATAGACAGATTACTTCACTTATCATTCACTGTATCACAATTCCAGTGGGTCAGAAGTTTACATACACTAAGTTGACTGTGCCTTTAAACAGCTTGGAAAATTCCAGAAAATGATGTCATGGCTTTAGGAGCTTCTGATAGGCTAATTGACATCATTTGAGTCAATTGGAGGTGTACCTGTGGATGTATTTCAAGGCCTACCTTCAAACTCAGTGCCTCTTTGCTTGACATCATGGGAAAATCAAAAGAAATCAGCCAAGACCTCAAACAATTCTAGACCTCCACAAGTCTGGTTCATCCTTGGGAGCAATTTCCAAATGCCTGAAGTTACCACGTTCTTCTATACAAACAATAGTACGCAAGTATAAACACCATGGGACCACGCAGCTGTCATACCGCTCAAGGAGACGCATTCTGTCTCCTAGAGATTAACGTACTTTGGTGCGAAAAATGCAAATCAATCCCAGAACAACACCAAAGGACCTTGTGAAGATGCTGGAGGAAACAGGTACAAAAGTATCTATATCCACAGTAAAATGAGTACGAGTCCTATATCGACATAACCTGAAAGGTCGCTCAGCAAGGAAGAAGCCACTGCTCCAAAACCGCCATAAAAAAAGCCAGACTACGGTTTGCAACTGCACATGGGGACAAAGATCGAACTTTTTGGAGACATGTCCTCTGGTCTGATGAAACAAAAATAGAACTGCTTGGCCATAATGACCATCGTTGTGTTTGGAGGAAAAAGGGGGAGGCTTGCAAGCCGAAAAACACCATCCCAACCGTGAAGGACAGGGGTGGCAGTATCATGTTGTGGGGGTGCTTTGCTGCAGGAGGGACTGGTGCACTTCACAAAATAGAGGGCATCATGAGGGAGGAAAATTACGTGGATATATTGAAGCAACATCTCAAGACATCAGTCAGGAAGTTAAAGCTTGGTCGCAAATGGATCTTCCAAATGGACAATGACCCCAAGCATACTTCCAAAGATGTGGCAAAATGGCTTAAGGACAACAAAGTCAAGGTATTGGAGTGGCCATAACAAAGCCCTGACCTCAATCCTATAGAAAGGAGGCCTACAAGGAGGCCTACAAACCTGACTCAGTTACACCAGATCGGTCAGGAGGAATCGGCCAAAATTCACCCAACTTATTGTGGGAAGCGTGTGGAAGAAAACGTTTCACCCAAGTTAAACAATTTAAAGGCAATGCTAACAAATACTAATTGAGTGTATGTAAACTTCTGACCCACTGGGAACATGATGAAAGAAATAAAAGCTGAAATAAATCATTCTCTCTACTATTATTCTGACATTTCATATTCTTAAAATAAAGTGGTGATCCTAACTGACCTAAGGCAGGGAATTTTTACTAGGATTAAATGTCAGGAATTGTGAAAAACTGAGTTTAAATGTATTTGGCTAAGGTGTATGTACACTTCCGACTTCAACTGTATCACTAAGAACTATTTGCTTGAAGAAATGTTAAAGATAGCACGATTAAGATTAGACAGAGCAGTTACCAAAGTTTCTACATTTTGGTCTCTACAACACATAGGACAAAGGAAAAAGCCCCACAGAGAAGGGAAATTACAGACAAGTAGAGAAACAAGACAAAAACAACCTGTGAAAAGGCTCTGTCTGAAATAAGAGCTGGAATGCCCTCCAGAAAAAAAGACGATTTCTTGTTATTCAATCCATTAACCTTTAACGTTGCGAGCGGAGTGGGAAGGTTACAGGGGGAGTCCTATCTCAGCCTCGGATGTTTTCACAGGCCGTCTCTAACATGTACCTCTCCCATGCTGAGGCAGTGTTTTCACTGCACTTCGCAATGTGCCATGCTCCCACCCTGGAACCAGCCTAACCCATCACTGGACAGAGTGCCATGAAGCAGAGGCAGCTATATGGGAATCAATGCTCAGAGGCCCATATGCACCAATTTGGCTAACAAATTTAGGCAGCCTAAAGACATCCTTTATCATGGTGGTAAATTAATGTCATAATTCTCAAAAATGAATGCAGTAATTCTAACGTATGAACATTAAAAGTGGGTCAAGAAGGTTGTAGAGATCTATGAAAACCTTCATAGATCACTTAAAGCTTGGCAAATTACACTACAACTTCACTTCTACAGTAGTACTTGAATCAAAGTGGGGTCTCACCTGCAGCTCAGGATCCCTCTTCATCATCTCTAGGATGAGGTAGCAGCCAATGGAGTGGCCCACCAGGACCAGGCGAAAGTCCCTGGGAACGTGCTCCGTGAGGAAGGCCAGCTTGTGCTCTATCTGCCCGTTCAAACCAAACACGTCCCGCGCTGCCATCACGGTTGGGTCTGCAAAGAGCAAGGTTCATCATTAGTATTCAGTATTACATCTGTATGACATCATCTATTTCACCATCACCCAAATCATTCTGATCAAAGACATGAGCCAGCATCATTCATCAATATCTCTGTACACAAGATAGTCTGTATTTACATTTGGCACATGGATCACCCCAACATAGGCCCAGGGACATCATGTTATGGTAATGTTCACTGTTTCATTCACTGATGTCCTCTCATTAGTAGTACTCAGGACCCTTTGATAACAAAATTAAAACAAGAACATCCAAAGGGCAATCGAAGTTAAGAAGTATTCCAGAAACATCTTGATTTCATTTCTGTAATCTTTTTGGAAAGATATTTAACGATATTTTATCATATAATGCTGTGAATCTAGGGACAGAACAAAGCTTTGAAGGAAGCAGTTAACAATTCCCTACCTGTGCAGAGCAGTCAAATCCAAGACAATGTTACGATTAGAGAGAGGGATGATGAAAGAGAAGGTAAGAAAGACCGAAAGGAAGAATAGAATGTGTCTATGGTAATTTAGCGGACGGGAAAAGACAAATTCTAAATTAATTTCATAACGAAAAAAATCAATCCCCATAGAATTGAACATAATTGGTGAGGGACTTGATGTTTGATTCTTTCAGAGTGGAATTTGGAGCAGCCGTTCTGTGCAGACAGCATAAGGATCGGGTGGGGAAGGTTGTGGGGGTTGGGGATATGCTTACTGTATAATGGAAAAACAAAATGAGTGCAAATTGTGATTAATGGATCAATAAAGAATAACATATGGCAAAGACAAATTCCCCCACACAACATAATGATCCTCTTGGCAAGAGAAAGAACATCCCAGGCTGGGCCGGCCCGTTAAGCGATTAAAGCCTTCTCACAAATGTGCAATAAATGTGTGCTGCATTTTTTCTTCTAGGGAAAAGGTAACTGATTTCCTATGTGTCAAAAGAAACCTAACTTGTGGTGTTACTGATTGCAACATGGGAGGTGTTTTTTATTCTCTCCTCTGTAATTGGGTGTGGTTGCACCATTAATGAAGCTGACGAGGATACGGAGAAAGAGATGAGGAGATTAGCAACAGCCTAGGTCCTGTACTGCATTGTGCATACTTCCTCTCAGATTACAAACTTCCTTCTCAAAAGGGTTTGTGAAGCTGGGTTCAACATCTGTACCACAGTGGTAGCCCACAGTTGTCATCCTTGCATAAAAAACGAGAGATCAAGAAACAAGATAAAGTGAAGGTTGTCTTGAAATTATTTGATCAGATTGAAAAGCTGGGCATCAGACCAAAATGTCATAAAGTGGTGGTAAACAAAAAGGTTTAAGTCATTATTGCAAATTTCTACCGCTTTGTGCCATTTCTCTCCAACACTTATTTTCAAAAGATATGCTCAAACAATCAACCAACCAATATCCATGGCACAAATCACATGGAGTTGTAGACGTGACCGACGATAGCGGTGGGTGGGAGGTGGGAGCATAATTGGAATCAGAAAGACTCCATAAAAACCTCTCGTGATATTAGACCTTGGCTGGTGTAGCATTTTTGGGGGGGATTACATTTTCTGAATGCATGTTTTAGTACTCTGGACATTAATAGTGTGCAATTTAGCCATATCAAAGTGAGAAAGTTGCTGGTGAAAAGTAGCGTTGCAAACTCATTCTGACAAAATGAATGAGATCTGAGGCCCTGGAGGATCCCGTGACCCAGGAATGGATTATTGATGCTGGCACAGGGAGAATGTTCCCTGTGTTTGCATTAACAGATATTTTTACAGTCATCAAAACCATCAAGCAAAACTTGCCTTGCCACAGGAACACTTCTACCACTGGAAGATTTGGAATAGAACCTTTAATGCTGCACCTTTTTTTTTTACTCTGTTTGTTTTTCCAAAACCGGAAAAAAAAAATTCAACTTCATCAAGTATGCATTAGCTGTTAATAATAATAACTGGCAGTCTTTAATTTGCACAAGTCACTGGAAAGTCAGAGGAGGCCCAATCAATGCTGTATGGGTTTCTCTGTATCGGCGAGGCCTTTCCTTGGCCGTCCCAGAGGTTTTAGAAGCTGCTGCTCTACGATGCCACCCTATCCCTTAGCAAACTGAATGCTATTTGACGAGTTGTAAATCAATGGCAAGCATTCAAGGGGTTGACCAGGGTGGTAAATCCCCAAAGGCTTGGATTGAAGCCGCAAGAAGAGAGGTGAAAAGGAAGCTGATATGTCAGACATGTTTGTGTTTCCGTGTTGGATGTGTGTAATAGTCGAGTGGATATGGAAAGTGCCATCCAAAGAATGAACACCTAGTTAGTAATGCTGGACTAATACTGCATGATAACCACATGAGCGTGCAGGTCTAGCCTGGCTATCATAGCCACAAGCAGATACATTATTTAATAGTATTTACAGTAAATCCTAATCATAGTGAGCAGATTTCCCTGGATAAGGGCATCTCACCAAATGGAAAGACATGATGAAGGGCTATTGAGATGAACACAGGACTTGCTGCTAGACAATTTGATCCTTTCTCTGGTCTTAATCAGGGCCGTTGTTGAGGTTTTGGGATAAAAGATGAGTCCTTCCCTGCCCATCTTGAGATAGGGCTGCTGCTCATTGTCACCCCCTGGAACACCAGGCTGAACAGAGTGGTTTTCATTTATTCTCTCTGATGATCGGATGACATGCTACGAATTGGCAGGGTTGTCTGATTTTATTTTTACTGTATCTATTGACTATCTCCAGACTTTGCCTTGTGTGTTCCATGAATCATTTATGAGTTGGAAGTTTCGACAAGTGTGTGCCATGTGTTCACAATAAAAGAGGAACTGTTCAATGCTTCACTTTGTTACATGAATGTCTATTTAATCTAGACCAACTCTACCAAACCTCTGGAAAAGACTAAGTATTACATCATTATTTCTCATTATAATAAAAAAAAATATATTGTGTCATGACCATAATCATCTGACATCTGCAAATTCAACCTTGGTATCTATATGGTCAAAATAGCGTGTCTGATTACGTGACTTTGTCATGTCAGTCTCCAGGCTTTTGAGCTACGTAAAAAGAAGCCTGGAAATCAAGGCTTCCGTCAAGTTATCATCAGAACTCATGCTAGTTATCGCACATCCCAAATGAGGCTACCTACCAGGGTACATGTTGACAGAATCTTAACTTAGACCTACACACTTATCTGTCCTTTACAAACCCTCAAGATGGATATATTTGTCCTTTGTCCTTCTCAAGGTGGACAGATCCAAACTGTATCATCCAATGTATCTCATGAGCCCTCAGAAAAGGGATTTAACTTACTACATGTGAGGGCTAGGTAATGTCTTTCCCATGTATCAGGCACAATAAAAACGTCCTCACTGCTTTATGAATGAATATTACAGGGCTCATATGGTGGTGCTGGCTAGAGAGGGAGAGGGAGAGGCCCCTTGGCTCAGGCTAACTCGTCCAGCTCAGCTAACATTCCTCTTCTCCTGCGCCATCCTTAGCATCTACTTTAGTATTGGAGAGTGAGCTAACAAGGATCTGCCCATTTCAAAGCTAGCTAATCAGTCATTAGTGTTCAGATGTGCTGTTGATGTGGATAAGTGGAAGTGGATCAGTGTGGATACACCAGCAATAAGGACTCATAGAGAGTCCAGCTGCACAAAGCACTCTCAATAAGAGATATGAATTAGTTATGTACCTTCAATCATGTCCATAGTATCAGGAGGCACACAGTGTCCAGCATGGCTCACTGCCCACACAGGGTAGCGCCGCCCCAATGTCTGGTGAAGCGTCTGCATGAAGGTCTTGTAGAAGCCAACCACACCTGGGTTACCTGCAAAGATGCCGAAAACACTATAAACGTTATAAAGTGCTCTGCAAATGTAACACCACATGATAAAAACTAGGAATGTAACAATTCACAGATTCACAAGTTGGGGCGGCAGGTAGCCTAGTGGTTAGAGTGTTAGACTAGTAACCGAAAGATTCCAAGATCGAATTCCCAAGCTGACAAGGTAAAAATCTGTTGTTCTGCCTCTGAACAAGGCAGTTAACCCAGTGTTCCTAGGGTGTCATTGAAAATAAGAATTTGTTCTAAACTGACTTGCCTAGTTAAATAAAGGTAAAAAACACAACAAAAAAGATATGACTGCATCTGTCTGTGGACCACAAACTGCAGTGTTGTAGTACTCGAGACTGGCCTTGGTCTCTAGACCACATATTCAGTGTCTTGGTGTTGGATACATAGACAAAAAACATAGGCTACATTGCCCTCCCCTAATCTGATAGTGGTAGCGGGGTGGTAGGTGCCTACAGTACATACACCATAGACATACATAATTACTTACACACAAGTCAGCTCATGAGCTCCAACAGCAGCAGATTTTGATTTAGAATGGAAAATGAATGTGTTTATGAAAGAAATGTTAGTGCATCGAATCGTATCGCACAGAATCACTTTGATTCGTTCTCTAATCAAACCGAATCGTTTCATACTCAAACATATCATTCCTGTATTGTATCGGAGCCCATGTCTCCAGATATGTATCAAATCATCTTGAAAGGGAAAGATGCACATCCATAACAAAAACATAAACTACACTTTATGGAGGTAGGCTACATGACTAAATGCTATAAAACAAACCATATAAAAAATATATTGACAGCCAACCTTACCAACTTCTTAGTATGTTAATAATTTTCTTCTCTACTCTTGAAGATGTCACGCATGACGAGTGTTGGCCATGTAATGGTTGTCATTCCCTGGCCTTTGCCATCAATCTCATCAGCCCCCATACAGCAGCATGTCATAGGTAGCACTTTCAGCTCAGCTGCTAGCTAGGAACTTTATTTAGCTCATGGTACTGATGTCTTTACACAGAACAAAGAGGGACTTTTATTCCATAGGTAGAAAAGGAGAGTTTATCCTGGGTGGGGTTTTATTTCGGACTATCAGGGTGCGATAAAAGTGCAAAAAAACGGTATAGCAGCTGCTAAAGAACAATGGCTACTCTGTGTGGTCTGTCTTTTTTTGTCCAACAGGACAAATGTTCGTCGATGTTTTGTATAGTGCTTGTTTGAGTTGCTTGTATGCATATATATGGTACTTTGATGTATACTGTAAGTGTGAGTGCGTATTACCCGGATGTGTGTTAACTGCATTATTTTGGAACCTTTGTTATGATGATTTTGCCTGTATGTGTCATTTCATGAGCTTTCAATGTATAACCGCCTCCGTGAGAGGGTGCTGAGAGAGAGCCACAGGTGCAATCTTTGGAAGAACACTCACATTAGGAGTGTTACAACAACCCTGGGGTGGCAGGTAGCCTAGTGGTTAGAGCGTTGGACTAGTAACTGAAAAGTTGCAAGTTTGAATCCCCGAGCTGACAAGGTACAAATCTGTCATTCTGCCCCTGAACAAGGCAGTTAACCCACTGTTCCTAGGCCGTCATTGAAAATAAGAATTTGTTCTTAACCGACTTGCCTAGTTAAATAAAGGTAAAATAAGAACATACCACATTTAGGCTAAAGCATGTGGAATAATTAGTTAAAGCAATCTAACACTTTGGATAAAATTCACCTGGGTGATTTGTTTGTTAAAATGGTATTGAGTTGTTTTGTTGGTTGGATAGTTCTTATGCCACTGTTAAAAATTGAATGTTGGAACATTTCTTGGTGGGAGAAAATACGGTCAATGAGTGAACACATTGCTTCTGTTACATTAATTTTAGTTTATTATCCCCAAAATACATCCAATTAGTTTTATGCATATTGGGTGTGTATAAAACGCATAAGAAATAACTGGCAACACGCAGACCCCATACTTTTCCCCCTGGTATGTACTTTACGAAGTAAACCCATTGCGACACACAGATGTGAATCTAGATGTTTTTGTATTTAAGAGCTCTACCGTCTTGGATTTGAACCCACATGTATTGCATTCTGAAAGCAGCTAACCACATGCTCCCATCAAGCTAACAAGCTAATAAGTAACAATCACACATAGTTAATATCATCAAAATAATTAACTTGTCTTATTTTGCCTGGCAGAAGGGCTTGGATTCCTTGTGAAAGCTGATGCAATCTTGAAACAATCATAAACATTTACTATGAGTTCAACTCTATTCTTCTAGGGTGGGTGACGGCAACCATAAAGTACATGGACCTACCATAGATGAGGCTTTTGTGGGAAATAATGATAAACAGTGGTTTGAGGGTGAGGGATATGGGATAAAACCTGTAGTCGGAGTCTGAACTCTCACTACAGTGGGCCCGAGTTCAAAACACTTGCCGCAGTTCTCGGTAGTGTTTTCATATTTTCATTCACATATCCTGAGTCATTAATCAAGAGCCAAATGCAGCTGAAGATGTTGCACAACACTTTGTGTGAGAGCAAGCAAGCTTCTCTGCTGAGCCGAGTGTACAAAAATAAATATGGAAGGCAAATAGACTTAGAAGAGTACAGATACAGTGCCTTCAGAAATAATTAATACCCCTTGACTTATTCCACATTTTGTGTTACAGCCTGGATTCAAAATGGATTAAATATTATTTTTTTCTCACCCATCTACACACACCATAATGACAAAGTGAAAACATGTTTTTAGACATTTTGGCAAATTTATTGAAAATGAAATATAGAAATATTTCATTTACATAAGTTCACACCCCTGAGTCAATAATTTGTTGAAGCACCTTTGGCAGCAATTTCAGCTGCAAGTCTTTCTGGGTAAGTCGCTAAGAGCTTTCCACACCTGAATTGTGCAACATTTGCCCATTATTCTTTTCAAAATTCTTCAAACTTTTTCAAATTGGTTGCTAATCACTGCTAGACAACCATTTTAAGGTGTTGCCATAGATTTTCTTTCAAGCAGATTTAGGTCAAAACTGTAACTTACCCACTCACGAACATTCACTGTCTTCTTGGTAAGCAACTTGGCCTTATGTTTTATGTTATTGTCCTGCTGAAAGGTGAATTCATCTCACAGTATCTGGTGGAAATCAGACTGAACCAAACTTTCCTCTAGGATTTTTCCTGTGCTTAGCTCCATTCCGTTTCTTTTTTATCCTGAAGGTGCCCTTCTTTGCAAGGCATTGGAAAACCTCCCTGGTCTTTGTGATTGAATCTGTGTTTGAAATTCACTGCTTGACTGAGGGACCTTACGGATTATTGTATGTGTGAGGTACAGAAATGAGGCAGTCATTCAAAAATCATATGAAACACTATAATTGCACACAGAGAGTCCATGCAACTTATTATGTGACTTGTACACATTTTTTCTCCTGAACTTATTTAGGCTTGCCATAGCAAAGGGGCCGAATACTTATTGACTCAAGACATTTCAGCTTTTCATTTTTTATGAATTTGTAAAAAATTTGCAGAACCTAATTCCACTTTGACATTAAGGAGTATTGTGTGTAGGCCAGTGACAGAAAAGTTTTATTTAAGAAATTTTAAATTGAGGCTGTAACACAACAAAATGTGGAAAAAGTCAAGGGATGTGAATACTTTCTGAAGGCACTGTATTTATGAAGCACAAGTTATTAGTTCCCCCTAGTAATAGTTCAGGGAGGTGGAAACTTATTCAGTCTTATTCATTTAATTGACAGGAGTAAGCCTAGGTTGTGATGATCAGTGAAAAAAACAACTCACTTGAATCTCATGAAAGCTCATGCCTCCACTGTAGTAGATTCAGCTAGAATGGACACCATCACTTTGTTTTGACCTTTTTGAACGTGAAATCCAACTTTCCCCTTTAACCGACCATGACAGATAAGGCCCCCTCTTTTCTCTCATCGCTGGGCAACCTTTCTCCAGGCTCCCGCAGTTGAACATTGTGTCGACTCTCTCCTGCTCTCCACAAGCTGAGTAAACAGTCAACTCCCTCTTTCTCCCAGACAGTGGGGAGTGTGCAGGGGATGGGCTTTCCTTAAATGCAGCACCCTTTTCTAGACTCCGTCCACAGCCCCTCCTAGCCTGCTGATTAAATACATTTGTATGTTTTTATTCACGCTGGGTTTCCAAATCTCTCCCAGATGGCCCTAGACATGCTCAAGAAGCAGGTTTGCAGAAACCTAGCCCATACCAGAGATGTGCCATTGGAAATGACAGTGCTATTTTTGCTAGGCACCACAATAGACGCCCCCCGCTTGTGGCTTGCACTCCCAAGAGAAGTAATGAAGGCCCCCTGAATCCCACTGTCACACAGCTTGAATCAGTTTTAACTCGAGGCAAGTGTAGAAAAGAAAACAGCTTTATACTGTAGCAGTCTGGGACCACACCTCAGACCGCGCTTTTGTAAGAAGTAGACAGGTACCCGAATCTGAACACATAATTGGGATGTGAACAGATGAACTTTCAACTGATTCTTGGTCTTTATGAACATAAGCTTCAGTATTTGTATGAGTTTTGGGCCCAACATCTGTCTCTATCAGCAAAGCTGAGTTTGGAATGTGAATCGCTGGAGGTTACATCTGTCTGGTGTTCACAGCCAATTGATGGACCAGGGGCAGATTACGCGGGTTCTATGTTGCGACGAGTGTACCTCTCACTAAAGAGAGGTCATGAAGGAGATTGCAGAAGTCCCCTTTTGTGAAAAAATAGAACAAAAACAAATGAATAGAACAAATGACATTAGTACACAATGTTAAGTCTGTGGGCTGAAAGAGAGACAGAGCACACAGTAAGAAACCTGAACTAACAATGGGTTACAAATGAGTTGATGGAGAGAGATGGCTGAGGTCTCACAGGGTCATGAGTCAGTGGTTGAGAGGGAAAAGCCTGAATACTTAACTCCACAATAAGACTCTTCAGAATAGGTGGTCTTAGTAAACACCTGAGTACTGAATGATCCATGACAGAGGTAAGAGGATTTCCGATTGTTGTACTCAGATACTGTAGGTAAAGCACAATAGCAGGACGAAATTCAGATGTCATTGTTTTCGATGAGACAGCGATGGGAAATTCCGACGAAGTTACACCATCTACCACAACAGCAAAGGCCACACCAGATGTCGGCTAGCCATCAAACAAGTCATAACTAATTTAGACTACAATGAGGACTTCACAAGCACACTGTACCCATATGCACCTAAAGAAATTGGGAAATGTAAAACAATTTTTGATTTCAGCAACTGGTACCAAAAATGTAACTGATACAATAAATATTACAGACTACAGGGAGATAAAGGATATACAGGGAGATGAAGGATAAGCAGCATGCTAGTCTTCACTGGTTAGGCCATTCTTCATAGCTGTCTGTGACAACGCTGCACATTGCAGGCAAGGGGTCTTGACTTGATAGTCATCATTCACTCTCTCTTTATTACTCAATCTCCTCTCACACCCTGCTCTCTTGGGGTTCTCACAGATGGCCTTCTTAAAATGTATTTTAAATACATAATTCTAACTCTTGACCAAAAAAATGTGAGAGAAAAACTTGAAAGGGTGAGTAGCCAGTTAGTAATGTAATGTCTTACTACATATAAATAATATCTGTTTATTTAACCAGTCAGAGTGAACTACATGCTACTTAAGTCTGCAGGGTCGACCCAGACAAATTATGAGGCTATAATGGTATTTCATTCAACCTAAGGAAGAAGGTGTTTACTTTATAATGCTTTAAAGAGATCTGTGGGTCAAAGTATCAAATACCAGGGGAGGTCCTGCATCTGTTCAAACTGCAGACAATGGGTAGAGAGAGAGCTGTCAGGCTTGAATCCACACTTTAATGTTTCCCTTCCCCAACTAGCACTGTGTGACAGTAACACCACTCCCTCTATAGGAGGAACGAAGCAGACAGCCTATAGAAGGAAAGACAAGTCAGACGTCTTCTTGATTAGGGAATAAGTTAGTAAGAGATTAAAGTTAGTAAAACAGTTATTTCATTATTATTATTATATGTTACATTGTTGGAAATATCCATTATTTAATCAAATATCCTTTGTTTCTAAGATATAATAACTCAATAAAAGTACATTCTTATTGTTTTAGTGTGTCTGTCGATTTAAAGCTGCAATATGTAACTATTTGGGTGACCAGACCAAATTCACATAGACATGAGTTATAGATCTGTCATTCTCATTGAAAGCAAGTCTAAGAAGTGATGCATCTGTTCTATGTGCACTATTTCTATGCTTCCCATTCTAAAGTTTCGTTTTTGCATCTTTTACTTTCAGTTTTGTACACCAGCTACAGATATTTTTGGTTATGGAAAATATATTTCACAGCGGTTTAGATGATACAATGACTCTACACTATACTTGCTTGCTTTGTCACATAAACTGAAATTAGGCGATCAATAAAAATTTTAGCAAACAGGAAATGGCAGAGCAATTTCTGAATTGTGCACCTTAACGGAATTCCCTGTTAGCCACAGTTCAGGTCCTAAATCACCTTATTAATGGCAACAGCAGTTAACAAGTGCGCAAGTGCTTCTTGAGGTATATAGCAGACACTGCCAATAAGAGAGTGACACATGATGATGCACTATTAATGTAGTGACGTACTGTAACTACCTTAATATGAGACTGACTCATTACACAATAGTCCATTGGGTATCTATTAGGCCTAATTCTTTAAATACAGATGTCTCATGACCAAATGTATCCGTTTTTGAAGAGCACAACTCCTGAATCCCTCCAAGCTTGAGTAATTCAAGGAAAAGTCAAACCAACCCCTCCCAGTCTTTCCCACTTGTTATCTTTCCTCCCTTCTTCCCTCACCAGAAAGGTCGCTTTTCTAGTGCCGATAAATTTGGGCCTGCTGAGCTGAACACTGTGCAGACCTCCCTCCCTAGCGTCTTTGACCTCTCGGCTTGGTGCCAAAAGTACCACAGCAATGACGTAGTCCCGCACCTGCAGTGCACTTAGAGCTTCCACATCACTTCCAAAGATTGAGTTATACTTCCAAAAACACATTTGCCTTGTAGGCTTATTCTGCGAAAATCAAGCAGTTTAAGTTATCAATGAGCAGTGGTAAATCTTACAGACTGCAGTCACTGCACCTTAAAATATGTATTTTAACTCACTTTAATCACGGTGGTACTACAGGGGCACAATTCAGACATTTATCTAATAGTGACATGCCTGGTACTGCTAATAGCATTGTGGCATGTGGATTGAGGGCTAGCACTGGAATGTCAGCCCAAGTTATTGGTTTTGCTTTTTTCATACATTGCTGAAATATTTGTTGGAATGATTTTGGAATGTAACCTGGAGGTAACATTTGATTGCCATTCCCTCTCTTGATCTTGCTGACCTTATTAACTCTCCTCCATCTGTTGAGAATGGAGGGATGCCTGGAGGGAGGGTGGAGGGATATATCGATGGAGGGTGGCCGATGAGGGTGGCCTATGTATCAAGTAGGCTATCCTATCCATTTACCCTTGAGGCTACTTTTTTTATCCATTTTATTTAATTTAACTTTATTGATCCTCAGGAGGAAACCAAGACGTCAGAGGCACACACACAACACAATCACACAGAATACAGAACATTTGCCTGCACATTACATAACATATTAGGTGCTGGTATTAAAAGTTTTCAAACTTTTTACGAACAAACTTTTCATGTAGACATTTCACAAGGAATATACACTACATGACCAAAAGTATGTGGATACCTGCTCGTCAAACATATAATTCCAAAATCCTGGGCATTAATATGGAGTTGGTCCCCTCTTTGCTGCTATAACAGCCTCCACTCATCTGGGAAGTCTTTCAACAAGATCAAAATCAAATGTTTTATTGGTCACATACCCATATTTAGCAGATGTTATTGCGGGTGCATGTTGGAATGCTTGTTGGATGTTGGAACATTGCTGCGGGGACTTGCTTCCATTCAGCCACAAGAGCATTAGTGAGGTCGGGCACTGATGTTGGGAGATTAGGCCTGGCTCGCAGTCGGCGTTTCAATTCATCCCAAAGGTGTTCGATGGCGGTTGAGGTCAGGACTCTGTATAGGCCAGTCAAGTTCTTCCACACCGATCTCAACAAACCATTTCTGTATGGACCTTACATTGTGTACGGGGGTATTGTAATGCTGAAACAGGAAAGGGCTTTCCCCAAACTGTTGCCACAAAGATGGAAGCAAAGAATCGTCTAGAATGTCATTGTATGCTGTAGCGTAAAGATTTCCCTTCACTGGAACAAAGGGGTCTGAAAAACAGCCCGAGACCATTATTCCTCCTCCACCAAACTTTACAAATCAAATGTTATTGGTTACATACACATAATTAGCAGATGTTATTGCGGGTGTAGCAAAATGCTTGTGTTCCTAGCTCCAAAAGTGCAGTAATATCTAACAATTCACAACAATACACAAATCTAAAAGTAAAAGAATGGAATAAAGAAATATATAAATATTAGGACTTGCAATATCGGAGTGCCATTGACTAAAATACCGTAGAATAGAATACAGTATATACAGTTGAAGTCGGAAGTTTACATACACCTTAGCAAAATACATTTAAACTCAGTTTTTCACAATTCCTGACATTTAATCCTAGTAAAACTTCCCTGTCTTAGGTCAGTTAGGATCACCACTTTACTTTAAGAATGTGAAATGTCAGAAAAGTAGTAGAGAATGATTTTTCCTCCAAATATACTGCTCAAAAAAATAAAGGGAACACTTAAACAACACAATGTAACTCCAAGTCAATCACACTTCTGTGAAATCAAACTGTCCACTTAGGAAGCAACACTGATTGGCAATACATTTCACATGCTGTTGTGCAAATGGAATAGACAACAGGTGGAAATTATCGGCAATTAGCAAGACACCCCCAATAAAGGAGTGGTTCTGCAGGTGGTAACCACAGACCACTTCTCAGTTCCTATGCTTCCTGGCTGATGTTTTGGTCACTTTTGAATGCTGGCGGTGCTTTCACTCTAGTGGTAGCATGAGACGGAGTCTACAACCCACACAAGTGGCTCAGGTAGTGCAGCTCATCCAGGATGGCACATCAATGCGAGCTGTGGCAAGAAGGTTTGCTGTGTCTGTCAGCGTAGTGTCCAGAGCATAGAGGCGCTACCAGGAGACAGGCCAGTACATCAGGAGACGTGGAGGAGGCCGTAGGAGGGCAACAACCCAGCAGCAGGACCGCTACCTCCGCCTTTGTGCAAGGAGGAGCACTGGCAGAGCCCTGCAAAATGACCTCCAGCAGGCCACAAATGTGCATGTGTCTGCTCAAACGGTCAGAAACAGACTCCATGAGGGTGGTATGAGTGCCCGACGTCCACAGGTGGGGGTTGTGCTTACAGCCCAACACCGTGCAGGACGTTTGGCATTTGCCAGAGAACACCAAGATTGGCAAATTCGCCACTGGCGCCCTGTGCTCTTCACAGATGAAAGCAGGTTCACACTGAGCACATGTGACAGACGTGACAGAGTCTGGAGACGCCGTGGAGAACGTTCTGCTGCCTGCAACATCCTCCAGCATGACCGGTTTGGCGGTGGGTCAGTCATGGTGTGGGGTGGCATTTCTTTGGGGGGCCGCACAGCCCTCCACGTGCTCGCCAGAGGTAGCCTGACTGCCATTAGGTACCGAGATGAGATCCTCAGACCCCTTGTGAGACCATATGCTGGTGCGGTTGGCCCTGGGTTCCTCCTAATGCAAGACAATGCTAGACCTCATGTGGCTGGAGTGTGTCAGCAGTTCCTGCAAGAGGAAGGCATTGATGCTATGGACTGGCCCGCCCGTTCCTCAGAACTGAATCCAATTGAGCACATCTGGGACATCATGTCTCGCTCCATCCACCAACGCCACGTTGCACCACAGACTGTCCAGGAGTTGGCGGATGCTTTAGTCCAGGTCTGGGAGAAGATCCCTCAGGAGACCATCCACCACCTCATCAGGAGCGCGCCCAGGCGTTGTAGGGAGGTCATACAGGCACGTGGAGGCCACACACACTACTGAGCCTCATTTTGACTTGTTTTAAGGACATTACATCAAAGTTGGATCAGCCTGTAGTGTGGTTTTCCACTTTAATTTTGAGTGTGACTCCAAATCCAGACCTCCATGGGTTGATAAATTGGATTTCCATTGATTATTTTTGTGTGATTTTGTTGTCAGCACATTCAACTATGTAAAGATAAAAGGATTTAATAAGATTATTTCATTCATTCAGATCTAGGATGTGTTATTTTAGTGTTCCCTTTATTTTTTTGAGCAGTGTATAATGATGTTCATTATGGCCAAACAGTTCTATTTTTGTTTCATCAGACCAGAGGACATTTCTCCAAAAACTATGATCTTTGTCCCCATGTGCAGGTGCAAACCGTAGTCTGGCTTTTTTTATGGCTATTTTGGAGCAGTGGCTTCTTCCTTGCTGAGCGACCTTTCAGGTTGTGTCGATATAGGACTCGTTTTACTGTGGATATAGATACTTTTGTACCTGTTTCCTCCCGCATCTTCACAAGGTCCTTTGCTGTTGTTCTGGGATTGATTTGCACTTTTCGCACAAAAGTACGTTCATCTCTACGAGACAGAACGTGTCTCCTTCCTGAGTGGTATGACGGCTGCGTGGTCCCATGGTGTTTATGCTTGCATACTATTGTTTGTACAGATGAACGTGGTACCTTCAGGCGTTTGGAAATTGCTCCCAAGGATGAACCAGACTTGTGGAGGTCTACAATTTGTTTTCTGAGGTCTTGGCTGATTTCTTTTGATTTTCCCATGATGTCAAGCAAAGAGGCACTGAGTTTGAAGCTAGGCCTTGAAATACATCCACAGGTACACCTCCAACTGACTCAAATGATGTCAATTAGCCTATCAGAAGCTTCTAAAGCCATGTCATCATTTCTGGAATTTTCCAAGCTGTTTAAAGGCAAAGTCAACTTAGTGTATGTAAACTTCTGACCCACTGGAATTGTGATACAGTGAATTATAAGTTAAATAATCTGTCTGGAAACAATTGTTGGAAAAATTACTTTTGTCATGCATAAAGTAGATGTCCTAACCGATTTGCCAAAACGATAGTTTGTTAACAAGAAATTTGTGGAGTGGTTGAAAAACAAGTTTTAATGACTCCAACCTAAGTGTATGTAAACTTCCGACTTCAACTGTACATATGAGATGAGTAAAGCAGTATGTCAACATTAGTAAAGTGACTAGTGTTCCATTATTAAAGTGGCCAGTGATTCCATGTCTATGTACACAGGGCAGCAGCCTCTCAGGCTAGTGATGGCTATGAGATAGAAGCTGTTTTTCAGTCTCTCAGTCCCAGCATTGATGCACCTGTGCTGACTTTGCCTTCTGGATCATAGTGGGGTGATGTCCTTGATTATTTTTTTGGCCTTCCTGTGACATCGGGTGCTGTACGTGTCCTGGAGGGCAGACAGTGTGCCCCCGGTGATGCGTTGGGAAGACAGTACCACCCTCTGGAAAGCCCTGCGGTTGTGGGCTGTGCAGGTGCCGTACCAGGCGGTAATATATCCCAACATTTACATTTACATTTAAGTCATTTAGCAGACGCTCTTATCCAGAGCGACTTACAAATTGACAGGATGCTCTCAATTCAAATCAAATAATTTTATTCGTCACATTCGCCGAATACCTTACAGTGAAATGCTTACTTACGGGCCCCTAATCAACAATGCAGTTTAAAAAAATACGGATAAGAATAAGAAATAAAAGTAACAAGTAATTAAAGAGCAGCAGTAAAATAACAATAGCGAGACTTTATACAGGAGGGTACCGGTACAGAGTCGATGTGCGGGGGCACCGGTTAGTTAAGGTAATATGTACATGTAGGTAGAGTTATTAAAGTGACTATGCATAGATGATAACAACAGAAAGTAGCAGCAGTGTAAAAGAGAGTGGGACAATGCAAATAGTCTGGGTAGCACTTTGATTAGGTGTTCAGGAGTGTTACGGCTTGGGGTTAGAAGCTGTTTAGAAGCCTCTTGGACCTAGACTTGGCAATCCGGTACAGCTTGCCTGTGCGGTAGAAGAGAGAACAGCCTATCAAATCAAATCAAAAAAGTTTGTCACGTGCGCCGAATACAACAGGTGTAGACCTTACAGTGAAATGCTTACTTACAGGTTCTAACTAAAAGTGCAAAAAAGGTATTAGGTGAACAATAAGTAAGTAAAGAAATAAATAAGTTACAAATAACGCGGGAAAAAAACACATAAGAGAGAACAGTCTATGACTAGGGTGGCTGGAGTCTTTGACAATTTTTAGGGCCTTCCTCTGACACCACCTGGTATAGAGGTCCTTGATGGCAGGAAGCTTGGCCCCAATGATGTACTGGGCCGTTCGCACTACCCTTTGTAGCGCCTTGCGGTCGGAGGCCAAGCAGTTGCCATACCAGGCAGTGATGCAACCAGTCAGGATGCTCTTGATGGTGCAGCTGTGGAACCTTTTGAGGATCTGAGGGCCCATGCCAAATCTTTTCAGTATCCTGAGGGGGAACGGGTTTTGTCGTGCTCTCTTCACGACTGTCTTGGTGTGCTTGGACCATGTTAGTTTGTTGGTGATATGGACACCAAGGAACTTGAAGCTCTCAACCTGCTCCATTGCAGCTCCGTTGATGAGAATGGGGGCATGCTTGGTCCTCTTTTTCCTGTAGTCCACAAGCATCTCCTTTGTCTTGATCACGTTGAGGGAGAGGTTGTTGTCCTGGCACCACACGGCCAGGTCTCTGACCTCCTCCCTATAGGATGTCTCGTCGTTGTCGGTGATCAGGCCTACCACTGTTGTGTCATCGGCAAACTTAATGATGGTGTTGGAGTCGTGCCTGGCCGTGCAGTCATGAGTGAACAGGGAGTACACACCCCTGAGGGGCCCCTGTGTTGAGGATCAGCGTGACGGATGTGTTGTGACCTACCCTTACCACCTGGGGGCGGCCCGTCTGGAAGTCCAGGATCCAGTTGCAGAGGGAGGTGATTAGTCCCAGAGTCCTTAGCTTATTGATGAGCTTTGAGGGCACTATGGTGTTGAATACTGAGCTGTAGTCAATGAATAACATTCTCACATAGGTGTTCCTTTTTTCCAGGTGGGAAAGGGCAGTGTGGAGTGCAATAGAGATTGCATCATCTGTGGATCTGTTGGGGCGGTATAAAAATTGGAGTGGGTCTAGGGTTTCTGGGATAATGGTGTTGATGTGAGCCATGACCAGCCTTTCGAAGCACTTCATGGCTACAGACATGAGTGCTACGGGTCAGTAGTCGTTTAGGCAGGTTACCTTAGTGTTCTTGGCACAGGCCCTATGGTGGTCTGCTTAAAACATGTTGTTATTACAGACTCGGACAGGGAGAGGTTGAAAATGTCAGTGAAGACACTTGCCAGTTGGTCAGTGCATGCTCACAGTACAAGTCCTGGTAATCCGTTTGGCCCTTGTGAATGTTGACCTGTTTAAAGGTCTTACTCACATCGGCTGCTGAGAGCGTGATCACACAGTCTTCCAGAACAGCTGGTGCTCTCATGCATGTTTTAGTGTTATTTGCCTCGAAGCGAGCATAGAAGTAGTTTAGCTCATCTGGTAGGCTCGTGTCACCGGGCAGCTCACAGCTGTGCTTCCCTTTGTAGTCTGTAATGGTTTGCAAGCCCTGCCACATCAGACGAGCGTCAGAGCGGTGTAGTACGATTCGATCTTAGTCCTGTATTGATGCTTTGCCTGTTTGATGGTTCGTCGGAGGGCATAGCGGGATTTCTTATAAGCTTCCGGGTTAGAGTCCCGCTCCTTGAAAGCGGCAGCTCTAGCCTTTAGCTCAGTGCGGATGTTGCCTGTAGTCCATGGCTTCTGGTTGGGGTATGAACGTACAGTCACTGTGGGGATGACGTCATCGAAGCACTTAATGACTGATGTGGTATACTCCTCAATGCCATCGGAAGAATTCCAGAAAATATTCCAGTCTGTGCTAGCAAAACAGTCCTGTAGCTTAGCATCTGCTTCATCTGACCACTTTTTTTATTGATCTAGTCACTGGTGCTTCCTGCTTTAATTTTTGCTTGTAAGCAGGAATCAGGAGGATAGAATTATGGTCAGATTTGCCAAATGGAGGGCGAGGGAGATCTTTGTATGCGTCTCTGTGTGTGGAGTAAAAGTGGTCCAGTGTTTTTGTTCCCTCTGGTTGCACATTTAACATGCTGATAGAAATTTGGTCAAATGGATTTAAGTTTCCCTGCATTAAAATCCCCGGCTACTAGGAGCGCCGCCTCTGGGTGAGCGTTTTCTTGTTTGCTTATGGCGGAATACAGCTCATTCAATGCTATCTTATTGCCAGCCGCTGACTGTGGAGGTATGTAAACGTCTACGGAAAATACAGATGAAAACTCGGTAGGTAGTGTGGTCTACAGTTTATCATGAGATACTCTACCTCATGCGGGCAATATCTCAAGACTTCCTTAGATATTGTGCACCAGCTGTTATTTACAAAAAAACATAGTCCGCCTCCGCTTGTCTTACCAGACGCCGCTGTTCTATCCTGCCGGTGCAGCGTATAACCAGCCAGCTGTATGTTGATATTGTCGTCGTTCAGCAATGTCTCCGTGAAGCATAAGATATTACAGTTTTGAATGTCCTGTTGGTAGTTTAATCTTCCGCGTAGGTCATCTATTTTATTGTCCAAAGATTGCACGTTTGCTAGCAGAATGGAAGGAAGTGGGGGTTTATTCGATCGTCTGCGAATTCTCAGAAGGCAGCCCGCCTTCCGGCCCCTTTTCTCCACCTCCTCTTCACGCAAATCACGGGGATCTGGGCCTGTTCCCGAGAAAGCAGTATATTGTTCGCGTCGGCCTCGTCAGACTCGTTAAAGGAAAAAAAGGATTCTGCTAGTCCGTGGTAAGTAATCGCAGTCCTGATGTCCAGAAGTTATTTTTGGTCATAAGAGATGGTAGCGGCAACATTATGTACAAAACAAGTTACAAACAACGCAAATAAACAAACAAAAAAACACAATCGGTTGGGGCAAGTAAAACATCTGCCTTCTTCTCCGGCGCCATCTTACCACAATTGTGCATCTGTAAAAGCTTCTGACGGTCTTTGGGGCCAAGCCAAATTTCTTCAGCCTCCTGAGGTTGTAGAGGCTCTGTTGCGCCTTCTTCACCACACTGTCTGTGTGGGTGGACCATTTCAGATCGTCAGTGATGTGTACGCTGAGGAAATTGAAGCTTTCCACCTTGTCTACCGCGATCCCGTCGATGTGGATAGGGGCATGGTCCCTCTGCTGTTTCCACGATTAGCTCCTTCAATTTGTTGATGTTGAGGGAGAGGTTATTTTCCTGACACCACTCCCCAAGGGCCCTCACCTCCTCCCAGTAGGCTGTCTCATCATTGTTGGTAATCAGGCCTACTACTGTTGTGTCGTCTGCAAACTTGATGATTGAGTTGGAGGCGTGCGTGGCCAAGCAGTCATGGGTGAACAGGGAGTACAGGAGGGGGCTGAGAAGCACCCTTGTGGGGCCTCTGTGTTGAGGATCAGTGAAGTGGAGGTGTTGTTTCCTACCTTCACCACCTGGGGGTGGCCTGTCAGGAAGTCCAGGACCCAGTTGCACAGGGGTGGGGTTCAGACCCAA
Source organism: Salmo trutta (assembly GCF_901001165.1). Classification (NCBI taxonomy): domain Eukaryota; kingdom Metazoa; phylum Chordata; class Actinopteri; order Salmoniformes; family Salmonidae; genus Salmo; species Salmo trutta. The sequence goes on along the minus strand of NC_042989.1, from coordinate 15,339,121 downwards.
GGCCCCAAGCTTAATGATACGTTTGGAGGATACTATGGTGTTGAGGGCTGAGCTATAGTCAATGAACAGCATTCTTACATAGGCAGTCCTCTTGTCCAGATGGGATAGGGCAGTGTGATGGCATCATCTGTGGATCTATTGGGGCGGTAAGCAAATTGAAGTGGGTCTAAGGTGTCAGGTAAGGTGGAGGGGATATGATCCTTTACTAGCCTCTCAAAGCACTTCATGATGACAGAAGTGAGTGCTACGGGGCGATAGTCATTTAGTTCAGTTACCTTTGCTTTCTTGGGTACAGGAACAATGGTGGATATCTTGAAGCAAGTGGGGACAGCAAACTGGGATAGGGAGACATTGAATATGTCTGTAAACACTCCAGCCAGCTGGTCTGCGCATGCTCTGAGGACGCGGCTAGGCATGCTGTCTGGGCCGGCAGCCTTGCGAGGGTTAACAAACTTAAATGTCTTACTCACATTGGCCACAGAGAATGAGAGCCCACAGTCCTTGGGAGCTGACATTTTGCCTGTTTGATTGCCTTATGGAGGGAATAACTACACTGTTTGTATTCAACCATATTCTCAAGTTACCTTGCCATGGTTAAATGCGGTGGTTCACTCTTTCAGTTTTGCGCGAATGCTGCCATCAATCCACGGTTTCTGGTTTGGGCAGGTTTTAATAGACACCGTGGCAACAACATCCCCTATACACTTCCTGATGAATTCAGTCCCCGTTTCCGTTTAAATGTCAATGTTATTCTCTGAGGCTACCCGGAACATATCCCAGTTTGTGTAAAGTCCAGTGTAGTTCCATGAGGGCCGCCATGGTATCGCCTTGAGGGGGAATATACACAGCTGTGACTATATATTACTATATTGGGAGGTAATACGGTCGGCATTTGATTGTGAGGTATTCTAGGTCGGGTGAACAAAAGGACTTGAGTTTCTGTATGTTATCACAATCACACCATGAGTAGTTAATCATGAAACAAACACCCCCGACTTTCTTATTCCCTGAGAGTTCTTTATTCCTGTCTGTGTGATGAACCGAGAACCCAGCTGGCTATATGGATGGGGACAGTATATCTCGAGAGCCATGATTCTGTGAAACAGAGTATGTTACAGTCCCTGATGTCGCTCTGGAAGGAGATCCTCGCCCTGAGCTCGTCTACTTTATTTTCCAGAAACTGAACATTAGCGAGCAATATACTCGGAAGCGGTGGATGGTGTGCCCGCCTCCTGAGTCGGACTAGAAGTCCATTCCGAATACCTCTTCTCCACCGGCGACATCTTTGAGCAGCCTCTGTGATAAGTTCAATTGTCCTGTGGGTTACAAACAAAGGATACAATTCGGGAAAGTCGTAATGCTGGTGAGTTTCCGCCGCTCTGATATCGAAAAGTTATTTCCGGCTGTATGTAATAACACAAAAACGTTCTGGGCTAATAATGTAATAAATAACGCTTCCAGAGGCAGTTTGGAAATCGATTGTGAGTGTTGCAACCGAGGACAGACGATTTTTAAGTGCTGCACGCTTCAGCACTCAGCGGTACCGTTCTGTGAGCTTGTGTGGCCTACCACTTCACGGCTGAGCCGTTGTTGCTCCTAGACGTTTCCACTTCACAATAACAGCACTTACAGTTGACCGGGGCAGCTCTAGCAGGGCAGGACTTTGATGAACTGACTTGTTGGAAAGGTGGCATCCTATGACGGTGCCACATTGAAAGTCAATGAGCTCTTCAGTAAGTCCATTCTACTGCCAATATTTGTCTATGGAGATTGCATGGCTGTGTACTCGATTTTATACACCTGTCATCAATGGGTGTGTCTGAAATAGCCAAATCCCCTAATTTGAAGGGTGTCCACATACACTATATATACAAAAGTATCTACTGAATGTCTATAATTCTAGTCGGCTACATGCATTGATGTTTTAGAATGATTGGCTGTCGCACCTGTGCTCTATCGAAACAGTAAAAAAAAGATATGTTTCATTGGAGGAGGTCATGGTTTCCATTCGTCAATCAAAACATACACACCTACAGAGAACACAGAGGCACCTGTGAGTGCTTTAGGGTATGAAACACCGGTTGTACCTGAGGTTGGACACAAAGATCAATGCTCTGATCACAAGGAAAAGGGCAGCTGGTCTACAATAACAGGGCCTTCGCAGTGTCTCTGTCAGCCATAAAGGGTCCATTGAGCCCCAAGTTCAGTGATATTCAGAGGGCAATGAACGAGCTCCAGTTACTGCGACCTTTCAAAGGTCACTGGCATGACTGAATCTCCCCCTGACTCTATGGCTCATTTTTCTCAAAGTTTCCAAATTTAAACACAAAGAAGTGGGTGACATAGGCAGAGTTGTATCGAGGCATACAAGACCCAAATGATTTTTGTGTACTATTTGGTCCAGAGAACATAGTCTCAGACTCTCAGGATAGTGAGTAAGGCTTAACACATTTAATATCAACATCGCATGACATGATGATGATGAGACACCAAGGGTAAATTACAGCAAACTGCTTAGTCAGGAATACAATTTCATTTGTAGTATTAACAATAGCACTTTTATATCTCCAGTTTAAAGGGATAGCCCACTCAAAATACCTTGGCTGTAGTCGATTTACCAATACAGATTTGGGATGAAAACTAGAGGTCGACCGATTAATCGGAATGGCTGATTAATTAGGGCCGATTTCAAGTTTTCATAACATTCGGTAATCGGCAATTTTGGACATCGATTGTGGCCGATTTTTTTTTTCTTAACTTTATTTAACTAGGCAAGTCAGTTAAGAACATTCTTATTTTCAATGACGGCCTAGGAACGGTGGGTTAACTGCCTTGTTCAGGGGGAGAACGACAGATTTTTACCTTGTCAGCTCGGGGATTCGATCTTGTAACCTTCCGGTTACCAGTCCAACGCTCTAACCACCTGCCTTACATTGCACTCCACGACAGTGGCGGTTCTAGACCATTTCAACTGGGGGGGCCAAGCTGGGGCCAGTTGTACTGTTAGAGGGGCCAGTTACATTAGACGTTATTGTTGTCATATCGTTTTCTTCACTGCATTGCAGGCATTAGCAGACAAAAGACCATGTTCATAATCATCATCGTTGCCACTGTCAAATAACGGATGTAAAAAAAAAACGATAGCAAAAATTAGTTCTGTAAAAATGATTTCATACTCCACATTTAGGGGGGCCACAAGGGGGTCCAAAATTGTTGTCACAGGGGCACTCCCCCCCCCCCCAGAACCGCTAGTGCTCCACGAAGAGCCTGCGTGGCAGGCTGACTACCTGTTACGCGAGTGCAGCAAGAAGCCAAGGTAAGTTGCTAGCTAGCATTAAACTTATCTTATAAAAAAATAATCAACCTTAACATAATCACTAGTTAACTACACATGGTTGATGATATTACTAGTTTATCTAGCGTGTCCTGCATTGCATATAATTGATGCGGTGCCTGTTAATTTCTCATCGAATCACAGCCTACTTCTCCAAACGGGTGATGATTTAACAAGCGCATTCGCGAAAAAAGCACTGTCGTTGCACCAATGTGTACCTAATCATAAACATCAATGCCTTTCTTTAAAATCAATACACAAGTATATATTTTTAAAGCTGCATATTTAGTTAATATTGCCTGCTAACATGACTTTCTTTTAACTAGGGAAATTGTGTCACTTCTCTTGCGTTCCGTCCAAGCAGTCAGGGTATATGCAGCAGTTTGGGCCGCCTGGCTCGTTGCGAACTGTGTGAAGACCATTTATTCCTAACAAAGACCGTAATTAATTTGCCAGAATTGTACATAATTATGACATAACATTGAAGGTTGTACAATGTAACAGCAATATTTAGACTTAGGGATGCCACCCAGATAAAATATGGAACGGTTCAGTATTTCACTGTAAGACTAAACGTTTTGTTTTCGAAATTATAGTTTCCGGATATGACCATATTAATGACCTAAGGCTCGTATTTCTGTGTGTTATTATGTTATAATTAAGTCTATGATTTGATATTTGATAGAGCAGTCTGACTGAGCGGTGGTAGGCAGCAGCAGGTTCGTAAGCATTCATTCAAACAGCACTTTCGTGCGTTTGCCAGCAGCTCTTTGTTGTGCTTCAAGCATTGAGCTGTTTATGACTTCAAGCCTATCAACTCCTGAGATTAGGCTGGTGTAACCGATGTGAAATGGCTAGCTAGTTAGCGGGCTGCTAATAGCGTTTCAATCGGTGACGGCACTCGCTCTGAGACCTTGAAGTAGTTGTTCCCCTTGCTCTGCAAGGGCCGCGGCATTTGTGGCGCAATGGATAACGATGCTTCGAGGGTGGCAGTTTTCGATGTGTTCCTGGTTCGAGCCCAGGTAGGGGCAAGGAGAGGGATGGAAGCTATACTGTTACACTGGCAATACTAAAGTGCCTATAAGAACATCCAATAGTCAAAGGTATATGAAATACAAATGGTATAGAGAGAAATAGTCCTATAATTCCTATAATAACTACAACCTAAAACTTCTTACCTGGGAATATTGAAGACTCATGTTAAAAGGAACCACCAGCTTTCATATGTTCTCATGTTCTGAGCAAGGAACTTAAACGTTAGCTTTTTTACATGGCACATATTGCACTTTTACTTCCTTCTCCAACACTTTGTTTTTGCATATTTAAACCAAATTGAACATGTTTCATTATTTATTTGAGGCTAAATTGATTTTATTGATGTATTATATTAAGTTAAAATAAAAATGTTCAGTCAGTATTGTTGTAATTGTCATTATTACAAATAAAGAAATAAAAATCGGCCGATTGATCGGTATCGGCTTTTTTTTGGTCCTCCAATAATCGGTATCGGCGGTGAAAAATCATAATCAGTCGACCTCTAATGAAAACTACAGGCATCTCACAATAATCTAACCAGGTATAACATAATGCATTTCCCTTGAATTAAGAAAATGCTTTAATGACACTCACCGGGTATGATGAGAAAAAGCATTTTAGGTTGATTGCCAGAGTGTAGGTTACAGGTGCCGAATTTGAGGACTTCTGTGACAGCACCACAGCAGTATAGGTGCTCTGTGCAGGCCTCATCCTTATCCTCCATCACTGAGGATCCCATCTCAAAGGCTTAGCAAGAGAGAGAGGCATAAACAGGGTTATGTATTGTTATTTTATACTGTACATCTGGAAATATTACATTATGTTTGTTATGCAACAAACAATTGTTTTTATTCATAGGATGAATATTGGGTACTAGCCTTCATTATTATGGAGATAATCAGACATTCACCCTATGAAATACATCCTATCCTTAGTAATAGCTTTACAGAAGTAGCCTAACATTTTATATGCATCTCAACTGCACAGCTACTGTAGCTAGTAGAGGCTGTCCTTTCGAGAATGGTCCAATTTCACTGAGATTAATAGAACACACTACACTCAACCTTTCACCTATTTGTTATCAGCTAAACGTGTTATGAACTTTGACACCCAGTCAGTGTAATACATTAACTATATGATCTTATAAGCATTAGTTGAGCATTTAAGGAATCGTTTTTTGGTTGTTTGACATGACATGTCTTGCATTTGAAGTCTAGCTAGCTAACTTGTTAGCTCATTGCATATGAACATTTGTCTGTGAGCTGCCTAGCTAACATTATGTTGCTAATGTTGGCAATAGGTCAGCTAGCTAGATTTTCACAGCGATAATTACATACCAAATTACTTCTCGAAATGAAATGTTTTGCCGCAGCTACTGTATTCCAAATGCTTTGCTACACAGAAGATGGTGATGCCTTAGTAGTGTGTGCCAGTGAGACTGAAGAAGCACGAGCGATAGCGCGCACCCGGCTTCGTGCTGGTCCAGTCTGACAGTCTTCGGTGTCGTTCCAGATTAGCTAGCTACATTTTAACCCTGTTCAACAAATTATCACACCGTGAAGACACGACCGCATTTGTGGGGACCTGAGACCATTGAGCTGTGTATCAGATCTTTTAAAACATGGGAGCAGCGTTTAATATGGCTGAAATCCCATCAATACTTAACGATTTAATATTCTGCGCAACACAACTACAATATAACTGGTCTGAAACGTCGCCGTTTGCTTCGTCTTCTTCTTTCTCATTGAGGTTCAATACCAGTGTGCAAAACATTGTTTAGGTGCATTACCGCCACCTTCTGAGCTGGAGTGAAAACATTGTTCTTCAAACAAACTAAGCTATTTAAAATAAAATAAAATAGTTTGTCACATGCGCCGAATACAACAGACCGTACAGTGAAATGCTTACTTACAAGCCCATAACCAACAATGCTTTAAGAAGTTTTTAACAAAAATTAGTGTTAAGTAAAAAATAGAAAATAAAAACTAAAAGTAACAAATACTTAAACAGCAGCAGTAAAATAACAATAGTCAGGCTATATACAGGGGGTAACGGTACAGAGTCAATGTGCGGGGGCACCGGTTAGTAGCAGCAGCGTAAAAGAGGGGTCTGGGTAGCACTTTGATTAGCTGTTCAGGAGTCTTATGGCTTGGGGGTAGAAGCTGTTAAGAAGCCTTTTGGACCTAGACTTGGCGCTCCTGTACCGCTTGATCACGTTGAGGGAGATGTTGTTGTCCTAGCATCAATAGGGTGGTCCTGGCACCACCCTATTGGCTGTCTCATCATTGTCGGTGATCAGGTCTACCACTGTTGTGTCATCAGAAAACTTGATGATGGTGTTGGAGTCGTGCCTGGCCATGCAGTCATGAGTGAACAGGGAGTACAGGAGGGGACAGAGAATATTTAATGCTGGTTGTTGATGGGAATGTGGATGCCTATGCCTGTGTGTGTGTGTGTGTGTGTGTGTGTGTGTGTGTGTGTGTGTGTGTGTGTGTGTGTGTGTGTGTGTGTGTGTGTGTGTGTGTGTGTGTGTGTGTGTGTGTGTGTGTGTGTGTGTGTGTGTGTGTGCTTTGATTTCAGGAAACACGTTAACATGCAGGACTGAGAGCCTCCCTCGGGAGAGGAGATAAAACTCTCCTCAACTCATTGGATCTGGCCTAAACCTAAATCACTTAGCCACATTTCAGAGCTTTCACTATATAGGGGCTGATATATGCCTGACCAGGTCCATAAAACAGCAGCTGGGCAATGATTGAGAAACATGTAAGAACCATAGCACACTTACAACCACTGAACATCACATCCATTGTCCAGCAAAATTCATGATCACGGAATTTACTGTTACACCTGCACCGTGTCAGATGGGACAGTACATTCAGAAGTTGGTTAACATGTCCTGTTTGGCTGTTGCATTTACATAACAACTATCCGCCTCCCACCCCATCAATTGCTCTCTCACTTTCTCTCTCTCTCTCTCTCTCTCTCTCTCTCTCTCTCTCTCTCTCTCTCTCTCTCTCTCTCCTCACTCTCTCTCCTCACTCTCTCTTTCTCTCTCTCTCTATATGGACATTTTCCATATTCACGCTGGCGGGCTGCTGTCAGACATTTCCTGCTGAGTGTTACGCTGCACCAGCTGTGATCCCCAAAGTGGCAAAGGTGATGCCCTCGTTGGCCATGAGTGGGGAGCCAGTGATGTGCAGCCTACAGAGACACCTGCAAGTCATTTGGGTCCAGCTGTGAAGAGTTCACTCAGAGAGGAGCTAGGCTTGGCACTGTGCATCACAAAATTGGATGTGCTCCCAAACCTGCAGGGAGGGAGAGCGGAGGCTCTCATGCAGCCTGTGGGAGGCAACAGTGGTGGTGAAGTTGCTGCTGTTTCCAATGGAATGTGGTGTGATGTGGTGTGGTGTGATGGGGTGGCTGAAAAGTTCCCAGCCCTGAACTCCTTATTATTTAGAAGCCACAAGCTGGGAGCCGTTAATGTTTGAGGGCTGACGGAGAAGACAATATCAGCACATTGTGTGTAGCAATGAAATCACTCCTCCTAGGTGGTGGGATGTCCCTCTCCTGCTGTCAAAGGTGCCTCTCTTCCATTTGCAGATTTGTTATTTAGCTGTTTTTGTGGGGCATCCTTCTTAGTAAGTGAGGCGGAACGTTACTTTACAGGATTGATACAAACAATAATGGAATTTGAAAAGCTTACACAGAATTATCATGAGTATCATGCCATAATATTTCTGTGGCAGAAGATAGTGTTTATTTGCCTTTATATCAAGTTTGTGTTAAGTCAGTTCAGATTGACTTAAGGAAAACCTTTTCATTTCAAGAGCGATGGGTATCAGCAGGTGCGAGAAGAGAGCTACTGGCTGGCTTTGGTGTCTTTCTTAAGTACCAGTGTGTCTTCCCTAAAGGAAAGGAAACTGACCTTATGACTAATATGATCCTGGTGCAAGGTGCTGATGACACCCAAATGCCAAGGTCTCTCAGGAGCAAGGCTGCATCTGATCTTAAATGTCAAATTAGGACTGAGACGAAACATTGCAAGAATTTACAGTCATTTATATGATTTTTATCAAATCAATTCAAATCCAATGTTATTTGTCACATGCGCCGAATACAACAGGTGTAGACCTTACTGTGACATGCTTACTTACAAGCCCTTAACCAACAATGCAGTTCCAGAAATAGAGTTAAGAAAATATTTACTAAATAATCTAAAGCAAAAAAAATCAAGTCTTATCGCTTGGGGGTTGAAGCTGTTAAGAAGCCTTTTGGATCTAGACTTGGCGCTCCGGTACCGCTTTCCGTGCGATAGCAAAGAGAATAGTCTATGACTTGGGTGACTGGAGTCTTTGACAATTTTTGGGGCCTTCCTCTGACACCGCCTAGTATATAGGTCCTGGACGTCAGGAAGCTTGGCTGTATGTACTACCCTTTGTAGTGCCCTATGGTCAGATGCCGAGCAGTTGCCACACCAGGTGGTGATGCAACCGGTCAGGATGCTCTCGATGGTGCAGCTGTAGAACTTTTTGAGGATCGGCGACCCATACCAAATCCTTTCAGTCTCCTGAGGGGGAATAGGTGTTGTCGTGCCCTCTTCACAACTGTGTTGGTGTGTTTGGACCATGATAGTTTGTTGGTGATGTGGACACCAAGGAACTTGAAACTCTTGACCCGCACCACTTCAGCCCTGTTGATGTTAATGGGGGCCTGTTCGGCCCTCCTTTTCCTATAGTCCACAATCAGCTCCTTTATCTTGCTCACATTGAGGGAGAGGTTGTTATCCTGGCACCACACAGTCAGGTCTCTGACCTCCTCCCTATAGGATGTCTCATCGTTGTCGGGGATCAGGCCTACCACTGTTGTGTCATCAGCAAACTTAATGATGGTGCTGGAGTTGTGCTTGGCCACACGGTTGTGGGTGAACAGGGAGTACAGTAGGGTACTAAGCACACACCCCTGAGGGGCCCCAGTATTGAGGATCAGTGTGGCAGATGTGTTGTTGCCGACCCTTACCACCTGGGGGCAGCCCGTCAGGAAGTCCAGGATCCAGTTGCAGAGGGAGGTGTTTAGTCCCAGTGTCCTTAGCTTTTTGATGAACTTTGTAGGCACTATGGTGTTGAACACTGAGCTGTAGTCAATGAACAGCATTCTCACATATGTGTTCCTTTTGTCCAGGTGGGATAGGGCAGTGTGGAGTTTGATTAAGATTGCGTCATCTGTGGATCTGTTGGGGTGGTATGCAAATTGGAGTGGGTCTAGGGTTTCCGGCATGATGGGTTTGATGTGAGCCATGACCAGCCTTTCGAAGCACTTCATGGCTATCGACGTGAGTGCTACGGGGCGGTAATAATATTGGCAGGTTACCCTCGCGTTCTTGGGCACAGGGACTATGGTGGTCTGTTTGAAAGATGTTGGTATTTCAGACTCGGTCAGGGAGAGTTTGAAAATGTCAGTGAAGACACTTGCCAGTTGGTTTGCGCATGCTTTGAGTACACATCTGGTAATCTGTCTGGCCTCGCGGCTTTGTGAATGTTGACCTGATTAAAGGTCTTGCTCACATTGGCTACGGAAAGCGTGATCACACAGTTGTCCGGGAACAGCTGGTGCTCTCATTCATGCTTCAGTGTTGCTTGCCTCGAAGCCAGAATAAAATGCATTTAGCTCGTCTGTAAGACTTGCGTCACTGGGCAGCTCGCAGCTTGGTTTCCCTTTGTAGCCCGTAATACTTTTCTAGCCCTGCCACATCCGATGAGCGTCAGAGCCGGTGTAGTAGGATTCAATCTTGGTCCTGTATTGACGCTTTGCCTGTTTGATGGTTCGTCTGAGGGCATAGCTGGATTTCTTATAAGCGTCCGGATTAGAGTCCCACTCCTTGAAAGCTGCACCTCTAGCTTTTAGCTCGGTGCGGATATTGTTGCCTGTATTTCATGGCTTCTTGTTGGGAAATGTACGTATGGTCACTGTGGGGACGACGTCGTCAATGCACTTATTGATGAAGCTGGTGACAGGTGGTATACTCCTCAATGCCATTGGATGAATCCCAGAACATATTCCAGTCTGTGCTAGCAAAACAGTCCTGTAGCGTAGCATCCGCGTCATCTGACCACTTCCATATTGAGTGAGTCACTGGTACTTCCTGCTTTAGTTTTTGCTTGTAAGCAGGAATCAGGTGGGGAGAGCAGGGAGTGGGAGGATAAAATTATGGTCAGATTTGCCAAATGAAGGGTGAGGGAGAGATTTGTATGTGTCTCTGTGTGTGCAGTAAAGATGGTCTTGAGTTTTTTCCCCTCTGGTTGCACTTGTGACATGCTGGTAGAAATTAGGTAAAACAGATTTGCCTGCATTAAAGTCCCCGGCCACTAGTAGTGACACTTCTGTATGAGCATTTTCTTGTTTGCTAATGGCCTTATACAGCTCGTTGAGTGTGGTCTTAGTGCCAGCATCGGTTTGTGGTGGTAAATAGACGACTATGAATAATATATATGACAACTCTCTTGGTAGAGACTGTGGTCTACAGCTTATCATGAGGTATTCTACCTGAGGCGAGCAATACCTTGAGACTTCTTTAATATTAGTCATCACGCACCAGCAGTTATTGACAAATAGACCCACACCCCCACCCTTCGTCTTACCAGACGTAGCTGCTCTGTCCTGCCGATGCACGGAGAAGCCAGCCAGCTCTATATTGTTCGTGTCGTCATTCAGCCACGCCTCTGTGAAATATACGCTATTACAGTTTTTAATGTCCCATTGGTAGGATAGTTTTAATCGTAGATCATCCAGTTTGTTTTCCAATGATTGCACGTTGGCCAATAATACGGAGGGTAGTGGTGGTTTACCTACTCATCTGAAAATTCTTACAAGGCGCCCCGCCCTCCCCCTTTTCCTCCGTCTTTTCTTCACGCTGATGACAGGGATTTGGGCCTTGCCTTGACAAAGCAGTATATCCTTTGCGTCGTACTCATTAAAGACACACAGCTGACAATGTGCATGAGGAATATTATGGGAATGGGGTGGGGGTGTCACAGCGGATGTTTCATTGCCTTCTACGCACCCCGTAAATCACAGACATTTTGTTTTCTTTTGCAGCCTTTTTACTCCTTCACAGAAATTAGATTACTCAAGGCTGGCAGTAATCCAATTCAGGGATATTTAACAATAGGACATCTTATTAATGACCTCTGAAGTCACTTTAACATCTGGGCGATAGCTTGTGTTATAGAAACATCGTCAGTTAAGTCTGGCCACTTGTAGCATATTGTGGCACCCTCTGGGCAAGCCAGTAGGTGCACAGGTCACCTGCAGACATACAGTATGTATGATGCCATTCCACCAATGTCTGCTTGAGAAATAAGCCTATATGTGATCATGTTGGTATGACGATGTAATACGAAATGGGGTATTGGGACGGGATGGGGTGTTCTATTTCATTTTGGGGTCAGGTGGGGAGAGCAGGGAGTGGGATTGAATAGCAGAAGAAACAACTGTATAAATCTATATACTCCATATGTCTTACTAGAAAAAGATGAAAACAAATGTTTTGCTAGTGTCCAACACCAAAACACACCGTCATTTGTTGACCTCTATGAATATTTAAAGAAATATGATGTACGTTTGTTCCTGAAAATAAAGCCACACTGAACTTTTCATTTTTTACATTTTCTGAAATTAACATGAAACTCATACAGATACTTGTCCAAGCTGGACATGTGACTTAGTCACTTGAATCTGAAGGAGATTGCTCATAATGAAGTAATACATGAAGCCAAAGTCATTTCTGCTTCACCTTTCCAGCATTGATCTTGAACCTTTTTTAGTCTAATGTGAGTTATTTATAAGATAGAATACATTTACATATTTTGATATTGTTGATGTCCATATAGTTTGATGTTTGAGCAAAACTCAAACATAAAACTTTTTGATAGACTACTGTGGGAAAAGCAGCACGCTCGGGCGACCAACACAGCCCTGAATTCCAAACAGGTGACAGCCACCATGCTTAGCAACATTTGTTATGGGCCCCTCTTCGGGAGAGTATATGAAATAGCTGTGGGGGGCATTAAGTGTCCAACCAGGTAACCAGGGGAAATAAGCAGGGGGAATGTGGCACACAGTATGAAAGAGGGCAAGAGGCTGTATGGGATATTTGGAGTGAGAAAGAAGGGAGGGCAAGAGGGAGAGAAGAGGCAGGGTGAAGGGTGAATAACGGGACTCAGCAAACAAAGGTTTTTAGCTTCCTATGTTGTAGACAGCTGAACTTCTAAAACTAGAAATATTCCAATGAGTTGGACTACCCTGCCATCTAAGGGCCACACTATTTCAACCTAGAGCTCCAACAAAAGAAGAATCTTGGAGTCTGTACTTTATGTGTGTGAACCATCTTCCATTGTTGGGATGTAAGAATCCCACTTGAATGCATTGTTGACCATATCTTGGAATTGAACAATGTACAGTATTACACTTGTGCTGTAAAAATTCCCTTTTTGTCTCAATTAACATGGTAATCAAAAAGAAACAACATGCTACATGAATTGTTAATTGTTCAGGAATTTAAAAATAAAACTCCCTTTAAACTTTAACACAGAGATACATATATAATAACAGCTCAAACATGATGTATATGTGTTAGTATAATATTTTTGGGTTTTCCATAGCAAAGTCACAGCTCAAGCATAACGTATATGTTAGTATAGTGTTTTTTTTCTCCATATAGCACAATCAATGCAGTTAGCTGTTCTCATTCAAGTGGTGATAAGCATTGCTCACTCACTGCCTGATCTGAGTTGGCCACTCACTGAAAGGCTTCCAGAAGAAGGGAAGGGGAAAATCAACATCCATCTTTTTCGAGGTTACTCTAATGTATGGAGCCATGCTTTACGATACCTGCTCAATCAGGTTGATAAATTCATTGAGTCCCCCATAAAAGTGAGACTGTAAAATAGCAACAAGCTCCTTGAGGTCACTGTTCACATGCTCCATGGTCACCTCATTATAGGTTTTCATTTTGGCAGTATTTGTACTCGCCAGCTTCAGATCGTGCCACAACCAAGATTTTGCGGGCCATTTCCTCGATTTCCTCCAATTTGAGGAATTCTCCTGCCATCTGCAGTTCATTCACTTCCTGGATCAGCTCTCCTGCCATCTGGAAACATAGTTGCAGGAGTTCATTCACTTCCTGGATCAGGTCCTCCAGATTCACATCCTCCAAGTCGCTCTCTTCGTCGGTTATATTTATTTATTTTTTATTTTACCTTTATTTAACTAGGTAAGTCAGTTAAGAACAAATTCTTATTTTCAATGATGGCCTAGGAACAGTGGGTTAACTGCCTTGTTCAGGGGTAGAACGACAGATTTGTACCTTGTCAACTGGGGGATTAGATCTTGCAACCTTTCGGTTACTAGTCCAACGCTCAGGTTGGCAACATTGAAGACTACATTGCTACGGGAACTCAAAACTTTTAATGAAGCGTTCAATCTCAGTTATGGCCTCCATGAGATTTAAGAACCTTTGGGCAACCCGGTCAATGGCTGCAGACACAGAGCGTCTAGCCCTCTCATAGAGCTCCTGTCCAGAAAGTCTCTCCTCTAATCCGGGAAGAGCGAAATTGGTCTCACGCAAGAACATAAGAACTGAAAACCTAATGGATGCGTGTTGCTCATATCAGTGATGTTGATAGACAGTATGTTGTCAGCTGCCAAACATCTCTCTCATAACATTCTGTAGTGTATCGAGACCCATTGGGACCTCATGATAGGCTCTCTCAATGACGTTGGAGACAGAGTTCTTCAGCTTCATGGAGGCACGGTTTACATCGAAGCCAAAGTGAGCTGTGTGATACTTGTTTATGAACTTGAGCAGCACATCTGCGATGGCAGGCATCCATCTCTTTGAGCCCTTCAATGGTGGAATGCATGGTATCCATGTTCCAGGCAACCTGGAAACTCAACTTCTCAGAGTTCTTAAGAGTGGCTTTGACACTCACAATGTCCGTATCCTTGTCGGGGTTAGACTGGATAGAAAAGGAACAAGAGAGGATCAGCATTTGTCTCATACCTTCAGTATAAACACTAATTAAGGCAAAGATAATGCAATGTACTGTGTCCATAAAAAATAACATCTAAAAAACTCTAAGCTTTCATTATGACAATTTATAGTAAAGAGGTTTGTAGTATGTGCAGTAAATAAAAGTGGCAGTAATTCAGGTGTTTCTTACCAGTTAGCGGCTGAACACTTTTCCGTACACCTGTGAAGGTGACCTCCGTGTAAGAAGGAACATGAGGAAACCAACCGAAGCCATGAAAGTGGTGATGCCATCCTTGCGGGAAGCATCGCAGAAGCTCACACCAACATAGGTTTGGCTGGTCATATCCACATTCAAATTATGACAATATACCCTGAAAGATAATGGAACATTTAGTTCAATTTCTATGCAATTTGCATAGGTCAGGTCTGGGAGGTCGGATAGGTAAAGTGCTTTAAAGTCTTAAAAGATGGCCTCGGGTAGATGCATTGGAACCTCATATTCTTAGACCTGGTCGATGAATGCAATGATCTTTTCTTTGATTTCCTCAAAATCTATGGTCATGGCTGGTACAGTGTAAGAACTCCGAATGGTGAACTCAGGGACTGAGTTTTGGGCCGGAATGCTTATGTCCTGCAGCCTGTTCAGTTCAGGTTGATTTGGATGGTGGGAATGACGAGGTCAGTGAGAGAGGCACTAAAAAGGAGGAAATCTCAACCTCTGCTGTCTTTAGTGCATCCTGAATGCCATCCACAGCCTGACTAATCTTGATTAATATAACTTGGTCCTTGGCCACCTTGTGGATTTTCTCAATCAGTTTGTTGTACTGAACAGAAATGTAGGCGACCTTGTTGGTTTAGGAGTCACTTGCCTTTTGTAGATAGATGAGTATCTCCTCTCTAATGTTCATGTCATTAACTCTATCTCTCATATCTTGAAGGGCTTTCTGTTTAATCGTCTTTATATCATCGAAGGCTGTAGTATCAATCACATCCGTCATCATCTTTACGACAACTTTTGGCTCTTTGAGTTGTTCCTATTATTTGAAGATTCTCTGGAAGAGCGACTCCATATGCTTCAATTTGATTATTAACATAACTTGTTAGTTCACTGATCTTCTGGTTAGCATTGTCAATAAACATATTTTAGTCAAACTCCTTTATGGTTTTGATGACTCCAGAAATGTATTCATTTAGCTCATTAATGCTTTGCTTGAAGTCAATTGATTTAAACGTACTTACAACCCCATCCAGTAGTTGCATAACTTTGTCATACATGACTTCAGTGTATAGATCTCAAGGCATCAACCTGCGATTGCACAGTTTCTTGAACTTTGAATTCCTTAATGAGTACTACAGTCTGATCCATGAACACTAATTATCTTGTCAAAATCATACCTGAGAAGCAGATCTCTGATGTGAGAATACACAGCATTGATTTTGTCTGCAATTTCATATTCTTCAAACAGTTGACAATTACATCCATTATAGATTCAAGGACCCTGGTCATCTCCTCAGAGGGAATCTGAGCAGTTAGCTGCTCCACATATATAGCAAAGTTGATTGGAAGGATGTAATCCCTCAGATCCTGGCAAAACATTGTGACATCAAAGGTCTCAATAACCTGTTTCAATTCATTCATTTTATCTTGAAGTTTTTCTTTGATTCTAAATCAACCATCAATGTCCCCCAACCAGGCAACACTGCTGTCGCCTAGCTTCTGTAGATCAATCTGTCTGATGACATCCTCAATTGCATCAATAGCTCGGACAAATTAAAACTGAAAAACTCACATTTACATAAGTATTCAGACCCTTTACTCAGTACTTTGCTGAAGCACCTTTGGCAGCGGTTACAGGCTCGAGTCTCTTGGGTTTGATGCTACAAACACCTGTATTTGTGGAGTTTCTCCGATTTTTCTCTGCAGATCCTCTCAAGTTCTGTCAAGTAGAACGGGGAGCGTCGCTGCACAGTTATTTTCAGGTCTCTCCAGAGATGTTAGATCGGGTTCAAGTCCGGGCTCTAGCTTGGCCGCTCAAGGACATTCAGAGACTTGTACCAAAGTTTCACGTCTGCTCCTGCTCCCCCCGGCGTACGACGTCGCCAGAGTACTACCCACTGGTCCTGGGATTCATCATTGCGCACATTTATCAATGTTGCGTAGAAAAGCTTCTAAATAAACTCGTACAAAGAAAATGTAGAATGTTCGCAAGAACAAAAAAGTTGGTATTTATCAATTGCTTGTACACTTGATTTACACACACCTGTAAGTATTTTGCCTTGATAAATCAGACACATTCTAAAACACTGTGCTAGTGCACGTGACGTCTCATTTACATAAAGAACCACCCTAAATGACCATTTATAGTCAGAAAACCTTCCATTTGAAGCTGCAAGAAATGTCACCTATTTCTGTCCGCCAACATGGAGAAATCAAAGAAAAAAAACTTTTCGGACGCAGAAATATAACTTTTGATCACCGAAGTGGAAGCAAAACAAAACATACTTTTTGAGCCCTCAGCAATGGCTTGACAAATAAAATAAAAAAATATTGCTTGGGAGCAGGTTAGAGCTGTGGTGAATTCTGCCTCATCTGAGTGCAGAACAGTTAATGAAATGAAAAAGAAATGGTTGATTTGAAAACATATGCAAAAAAATAAATATGATCCACAAAAGTGATATAGGTGCAACAGGAGGAGGGCAGAGTGACTCTTCACTGTCTGCTATGGACCAGCACATTGGCAGCATAATTGGAGAGACCTCAGTGTCTGGCATCATTTGTGATGGTGATACTGAGGACACTCTCCCAGACCCTGAAGGAATACCAGACACACCAACTGATGGTAAGTCAAGCTTTATTTTCGCAACCATATTCAATCATGGACCACATCTAAATATGTTCTCTTGACCATAAATATAACAAATATATATAACAAATATATATATATATATATATATATATATAACAAATATATATAACAAATATATATATATATATAACAAATATATATAACAAATATATATATATATATATATATATATATATATATATAACAAATATATATAACAAATATATATATATATATAACAAATATATATAACAAATATATATATATATATATATATATATATATATAACAAAATAAATGTAACAAAATAACAAAATATGAAATATTGACAGATGTGGGTGATTTGCCTGATCCCTCATCCCCAGGCCTACAAGAAGGGTGTCCTCTTTGGCGAGCGCTTCAGCTGCACCGCATGTTTTGACTGACGCAGTCCTGAAACAACAAGAAGAGATCAACACATCAATTATTGGACTCAAACAGCAGCTGGAGGATGTATGCCACAGCCTGAGAGAGATATCGATCATTGAAAGAACTTGTTGATTGTGTCAAACATGTGAGACAAATTTTGGTGCAATGCAAATGTTTTCCTTGTTGATTTGATTACAATATTTGGAAGAACAGATACCTAAAACCGTTGTTTGATGTTAACTCTTGTTCTCGGTGCCAGGGCTATGGGTGGTGGTAAACACTCCCTGTCAGGCATGGGCTCATCAGGTCTGGGTGGATCATTCAGTGGAATGCCATTTTTGATTGCAATGTTGCACACTGCAAGCCTTGACAATGTAGCAAACCTTGAAAGGAATTTGCACATTGTATTACATTCACGTAATGGCATTTGAAGGAATGTCATTGCAGAGGCAAACCTTGCTAGGCTGGTATTGCAGCCAGGCAATGCCCTTTCAGCAGGCCTATGGTGTGCTCCACTGTTGCTCTTGTGCATGTGTGGGCTTGGTTGTACCTTGCCTCTTGTTGGTTTGAGAGGTTTGTGAGGGGAGTCATCAGCCATGTTTTTAATGGGTAGCCCCAGTCTCCTGCAGTTATGAACACAACATTCAGATATTGTTTCCCAGTGGAGGTCTAACATGGCAAATAAAACCTTGCAAATAAAACATAAGTCACTTACCAATAAGCCATCCATCCTCAACAGCTCCTTCCTGGAGGTTAAGGCCGACTGAACTGTTCTGCACAATGAATGAATCGTGTATCCCACTTGGCCATTTGGCCTGCACATTGACAGAATGGAAACCTTTTCTGTTGACGAAGTTGAATTTGTTCAATGATGGTGCTTTTATTGCGATGTGGGTGCAGTCAATTGCTCCAAGGACATTGGGAAATCCATCTATTTTCACTCTGGCCTGTTGCACAGCAGTGTGCGGAAACTGTATGTATTCTGGGGTCAATGAAATAATGCCAAGAAGGACTGCAGGCAATATTCGGCTCATGGTTGGTTGTGAAATACCAGACCGATCCTCAATCTCCCGTTGGAATGTTCCTGTGGCCAAAAATCCCAGGGTGGAGAGGACTTGGGTATGCACTGGGATGGCATTGGTGTGTTTCGTCTCCCTTTCTATTACTGGAGAGAGTTGGTTGCAGAGATACAATAAAATATGCCTTGGAAAACGAAATCTACTAATAAGCCAAGTGTAGCTCTCAGCAAAAAAATCTGCACGCTCATTGAAACCCCGCTCTCTTGTGCCAGCTCCTCCAGCAATGCAAGATTTTCAATTTTGGACAAGTCACAATGACTTTTATATTATTTAACTGGTTTAACTAAATTGTCTCCAACCTTACATTCCTCTCCATTTCTAATTTACTTTATTATTCAATTAGGCTTAAATGGTTTCATATTTATGAATTCGATAGCACCCTGAGAAAACTATTAGTAGCTTAAGTGTCTATAAAAGGAATACATGAATAAACCATTCATGTATTATCTTTTTTTTCATAGTTTATTATTTGATACATTATGTCAATCCTTTCTCCATTTGGTGAATGGTCATTAGCAGTTTGACTTTCCACCCACAAGGTGCTGTGCACACGCATGGTCAGAGGTGTGCTTAAATTTACTCACATTCTCAAGTATCAGTACAAATTGATAAATCCCACACTTTACTTAGAAATGATCGCACGCATGGTTTACCAACATTTCTGTTAGTAGGCAACATTGATAAATTAGGGCCCTGGCACTCATCATTACACACACCTGTTAATCATTATGATTCACACCTGGACTTTATTACCTTCATAATTTCCTCCCCTGCATATGTCACTCTGCCATGTTCACTCACCAGTTGGTATTGTTCTTGTGTATCGGCGTTCTGCCTTATGTGTCACGCCCTGATCTGTTTCACCTGTTCCTGTGATTGTCTCCACCCCCTCCAGGTGTTATTTTCCCAAGTGTATTTATCCCTGTTTCCTGTCTTTCTGTGCCAGTTTGTCTTGTATGTTAGTCAAGTCAACCAGTGTGGTTTTCCCGTTCTCCTTTTGATAGTCTTCCCAGTTTTGACCCCTGCCTGACTCTGGACTACTTTCCCGCCTGCCTGATCATCCTGCCTGCCCTGACCTTGATCCTGCCTGCCCTTCGGTACCTTTTGGATTCTGAACTGGTTTTGACTCTTGCCTGTCCATGACCATTCTCTTGCCTTACCCTATTGGATTAATAAATACTGTAAGACTCCAACCATCTGCCTCCTTTGTCTGCATCTGGGTCTCGCCTTGTGTCATGATAGTACGAACTGGCCATGACAGACCCAGCAGACTTGGACCAGCTCCGCCACGCTGTCTCCCTGCAGGGAGCCACCATTGGGAGACTTCCGGAGTTGTTACAGGGCCTTTTGGAAGGGCTCAGTTCCTTGACGGAACGCCACGACTATGGGTTAAAGACTATTATGGAGCAAATCAGGGAGTTAGCTCAGACTGTCTGCCACATCTGAAAAACCCCAATCACCCAGTCATTTTTTTCCCTATCTGTGGTAAGTTTGTACAGCCTATCCCGACTCCCCGTGAACCCCGCTTACCTCCTCCAGAGCGATATTCGGGGAATCCTGGTACCATCACCCGCACACCCCTTTTTGCTCTTGTACTGTGGGGAGACCAATCTAAGTCTCTCCGAGTGCTCATTGACTCTGGGGATGATGAATGTCTTATGGATGCCACCATAGCTTCGGGGGCAGCCTCTCTCTGTGCCCATGGATGCTAGGGCACTGGACGGCCGCTCTATAGGGGAAGTCACCCATAGTACAGTGCCTGTTCAATTACGGGTTTCTGGTAACCACATTGAGACAATACAGTTCCGCCTCATTGCATCTCCCCATGTTCTGGTTGTTTTGGGATTTTCCTGGCTCCAAAAGCACAATCCTGTGATTGACTGGACCACAAGCTCCATATTGGGTTGGAGCCCATTTTGCCATTCTCACTGCCTTCAAGCAGCACAGCCTTCCCTTAGTTGTCTTCCTCAGGAGGTTTGCAAGATGGTGGATGTCTCTGTTATCCCCACGGAATACCATGACCTCCTGGAAGTGTTTAGCAAGGCACGTGCTAATTCCCTTCCCCCGCACCGTCCTTATGATTGTGCCATTGATCTTCCCCCAGGCACTACACCACCTCGGGTCGGTTGTACTCTCTGTCCAAACCAGAGACCATTGCTATGGAGGAGTACATAGAAGAGTCTCTGGCCATTGGGGCCGTCCGTCCTTCTGCATCTCCTGCCGGCGCAGGGTTTTTCTTTGTGGAGAAGAAGGACAAGACCCTGCACCCGTGCATTGACTACCGGGGACTTAACGATATCACTGTCAAAAATCATTACCCCCCTACCTCTCCTCTCCTTGGTGTTTTAACCTCTCAAGGGGGTAACCATGTTTTCCAAGTTGGACCTGCGGAATGCCTACCACCTGGTTTGTATATGTGAGGGGTATGAGAGGAAGACAGCCTTCAACACAGCCAGAGAACATTATGAGTACCAAGTCATGCCATTTGGACTCACCAATGCCCCCGCTGTCTTCCAGGCTTTGGTCAGCGATGTGCTTCGGGGCATGCTAAACCGGTTTGTGTTCGTCTACCTGGACGACATCCTGTTTTTTTCCCGATCCTCCCAAGAACATGTACTCCATGTCAGACAGGTCCTTCAGAGCCTCCTGGAGAACTAATTGTTTGTGAAAGCCGAGAAGTGTGAGTTCCACCGCTCTACAATCACCTTTCTGGGATATGTCATTGCTGAGGGCAATGTTGGATCTTGGAAAGGTGAAAGCAGTGGTGGATTGGCCTCAATCAACGTCCAGGGTGCAGTTGCAACGGTTTCTTGGTTTTGCAAACTTCTACCGTTGTTTCATTCGGGATTACAGCACCCTGGTGGTCCCCATCTTGGCACTCACCTCCCCCAAGGTACCGTTGAAGTGGTCTCCATTGGTCGACAAAGCCTTTGTGGACCTGAAGCATCGGTTCACAACAGCACCCATCCTCATCCATCCCGACCCCTTTTGTCAATTTGTGGTGGAAGTGGATGCTTCGGATGTTGGAGTGGGGGCCATCCTGTCCCAGCGATCTGCCCAGGACCAGAAGCTTCATCCCTGTGCCTTCCTGTCCCATCGTCTCAATCCTGTTGAGAGGAACTACGATGTTGGCAACCGAGAACTCCTGGCGGTGAAGATGACATTGGAGTGGAGGCACTGGCTGGAAGGAGCAGAACAGCCATTTCTGGTCTGGACCGACCATAAACTTGGAATATCTCCATTGAGCCAAGCGCCTCAACTCAAGGCAGGCCCGGTGGGCCCTCCTGTTTACCGGACTCAACTTTACCATTTCCTATCGTCCTGGGTCTAAAAATGTGAAGCCTGATGCTCTCTCCCGCCTATACAGTTCCTCTGCCACACCTTCGACTTCCAAAACCATTCTCCCTACCTCATGCCTTGCTGCCACTGTGGATTGGGGTATTGAGAACCTGGTTCGCGAGGCGCAACGCTCCCAGCCTGGATCTGAAGGGGGCCCGGCTAACTGGCTGTTTGTCCCTAACCCAGTCCCGGATCCTGGAATGGGCTCATTCCTCCGGGCTAACCTGTCATCCAGGGTCCGGTCGTACACTAGCCTTTCTTCGACAACATTTCTGGTGGCCCAAATGCTCCCTGACGTCTCTGCCTTTGTCACCGCATGCACTGTGTGTTCTCAAAACAAGACTCCACGGCAAGCTCCTTCTGGCCTCCTGCAGCCACTACCTTTTCCTCATTGTCCCTGGTCTCATATCTCTGGACTTTGTCACTGGGCTCCCTCCATCTGATGGCAACACTGTCAGGCAGCTCATTTCATCCCTCTCCCCAAACTGCCTTCTGCTAAGGAGACGGCCCAGCTTATGGTGCAGCATGTCTTCTCGATCCGTGGACTCCCGGTAGACATGGTCTCCAATCAGGGTTCTCGTCTCAGTTCTGGAAGGCATTCTGCACCCTTATTGGGTCGTTGGCCAGCCTGTCATCTGGATTCCATCCCCAAAATAACGGTCAATCGGAGCGAGCCAACCAAGACCTGGATACCACCTTAAGGTGCCTGGTCTCAACCAATTCCACTACCTGGAGCCATCAACTGGTCTGGGTGGAGTATGCCAGGAACACTCTTCCCAGTTCTGCCATGGGACTCACCCCATGGAGCACTCGAAAGGGGAATCAGCCTCCACTCTTCCCTGAACAACAGCAGGAGGTCAGCATACCTTCGGCCCAGATGTTTGTCCGCCGCTGTCGACATACCTTGAGAAGAGCCAGGGCAGCTATTCTCAAGACCAACTCCAGGTATCGTTGACAAGCAGACCGCCGCCAGACCCCAGCTCCCCGCTACCACATTGGGCAGAGGGTATGGCTTTCCACTCGGGATCTGCCCCTTCGGGTAGAGTCCCGCAAGCTGTCTCCCCGCAAGCTGTCTCCTTTTCCCATCTCCAGAGTCCTGAGTTCATCTTGTCCATCTTGTGTTACCCCATGACCTCCATATTCACCCTACCTTCCATGTGTCTAGGATTAAGCCTGTGTCTCACTGTCCTTTGTCTTCTGTCTCCAGGCCCATCCCTCCCCCCGGGTTATCGGTGGCCAGCTAGCATATACGGTGAGACGCCTCCTGAAGGTTCGACCACAGGGCAGGAGTTTCCAGTACCTGGTTGACTGGGAGGGTTATGACCCAGAGAAGAGGTGCTGGGTTCCTGCTAAAGACATCTTGGACCCGGCCCTCATCGCCGATTTCCACCGCCGACACCCTGGTCAGCCAGGTATGCACCCAGGTAGGACGCCAGGTGGCGTCCCTAGGGGGGGTACTGTCACACCCTGATCTGTTTCACCTGTTCCTGTGATTGTCTCCACCCCCTCCAGGTGTCACTTATTTTCCCTGTGTTTCCTGTATCTCTGTGCCAGTTCATCTTGTATGTTAGTCAAGTCAACCAGCATGTTTTTCCCGTTCTCCTTTGGCTATTTTCTTTTTGACAGTCTTCCCGGTTTTGACCCCTGCCTGACTCTGGACTACTTTCCCGCCTGCCTGATCATCCTGCCTGCCCTGACCTTGATTCTGCCTGCCCTTCGGTATCTTTTGGACTATGGTTTTGACCCTTTTGCCTGTCCACGACCATTCCCTTGCCTTACCCTATTGGATTAATAAATGTTGTAAGACTCCAACCATCTGCCACCTGTGTCTGCATCTGGGTCTCGCCTTGTGTCATGATATTATGTTAGTGTCATGTTCTTGGTTTTGTTGTTTTAGTAAAACATTGCACCTGCTTCCGACTCACCGCACCATCATTACAAAATACCAACTCAAAATATGGAAGCAGCAGGACAACCGGACATCTCCCAGGTGATTGATGAACAAGGTTACCTTCTTCGTCAACACAATGATCAGCTGGCTCAACTGGGGATGGAAGATGTTCTCGGCAGTCTACAATGTCTCAACAGTGGAGGATATTCTAGAGCCAGTCTACCCAACAAGTTAGCACACCAGCCCATCCAGCAAACTGCTCAGGTCAGCGATGCCCATCTATCCCTCCCAGAGAAGTATGACGGGACACCATCCAAATACCATGGCTTCCTCCTTCAGTGCTCCCTCTATTTCGCACATCAGATGGGAGCCCCCACCACCGAGAGGTCTAAGGTTGCCACGGTTATTTCTCTGCTGACTGGGCGGGCATTGGAATGGGCTACGGCCATCTAGGGGAGAGGAGCTTGAGTTTTGAGGGGTTCATGTATTTTTGATCATCCCGTGGAGGGCAGAGAGGGGGGTAAGCATCTGCTTCAGCTCCAGCAGGGGAATCAGACAGCTGCTGAGTATGCGCTTACCTTCCAGACAGTAGCAGCTTCCAGTGGATGGAATGAGCCGGCGCTCAGCACGTTATTTAAAAGAGGTCTGTGCGAGGAGATCCAGATGGAGCTGGCCTGCCGAGATGACAACTTCACCCTGGACGCACTCATTGTGATGGCCATCCGTCTGGATAACCTCCTCTGGGAGCGTCGGCATCTTCATCGCTTCTCTCCCTCCTTCAGCAAGTGTTTGTGATCAGAGCCTGAACCCATAGAGGTAGGGGTCACACGCCTTCCCGTGGTGGAACGATGCAGACGGATACAGCTGGGGCTCAGTCTGTTCTGTGGCCAGGGAGGGCACAAGTGCCAGCAGTGTCCGTTTCTTCAGAATCCGGGATCCACTAGAGCAGAGGGAGGGTCACGTGATGCTACATCCCCTGGACTAGGAGTGAGTATTCCATCTACTACTCTTCCTGTTAGATTCTTTGTAGTACCATCACTCTGGCTGCCTGTCCCTCATGCCCTGTGTCTACAGCTGTTACGGATACAGGTATCCTGTGTATGTATCCTGTGTGTATTTCTTTTCTCTCCTTCTCCCCTCCTCACAGGTGACTCATCATTCCCCAATCTGTCACCAATCAGAAGACACCTGCTCCTTTTCCATTACCCTATGACAGCCCCTTTCCCTTGGTTTAAAAACCCAGTCAGTTGTTTTCTCTGGAGCTCGATCTCTGTTTCAATCTCTCTCTCTCTGGATTGATCTCTCTTTTGTTTTT
The DNA here is from genome assembly GCF_901001165.1 of Salmo trutta. Lineage (NCBI taxonomy): Eukaryota > Metazoa > Chordata > Actinopteri > Salmoniformes > Salmonidae > Salmo > Salmo trutta. Next base: position 15,313,847 of record NC_042989.1, on the reverse strand, counting down.
GCACCTACATGTCACTTTGTCCGTCAGCCTGTGAGTATTGTTTTGTTATAGTGTTTGACTGTTTGTTTGATGGTGGGAAAAGGGGGTACCAAGACCAGTCGCCCATGGGCCTACATTACAGGTAGAAAAACAGTGTCTAAATACACTAGTTAGAACTGGGCAGATCACCCACTGTATTTTTGGTTAGTTAGCTAGCTGTTATTGAAGTAGGCTTGTCTAGCTTAGGGGTGTTTTTGGATTATTGTTTCTTTCCTTGGGTCCAGCTCAGCCCCTTTTCCCGCCCCCCTTACAGTGTGTTTAAAAATAAACCCTGAGAGTTTGACGGTAGATTTAAGTTGTCTGTGGTTTTTGTTCTCACTGTTCCTTTTCACTATTATAATTTGCATGATTTATATTACGGGTCTCGTTTCCATCCCCCCCTAGACTGCAGGGCCAAAGGGATTCGTAACAACAGCTTTAGTGGATTCCGGCGCCTCGGGACTTTATGGATCAGACCCTTGCCTCCTCTCTCAATATTGCTACCTACCCGCTCTCCTCTCCTTTTCCGGTTCAAAGTCTCTAGTGTCGGTCTCTAGGAACCACCATCAACGGGTTACAACGGTTTTTGGGGTTTGCCAACTTTTACCGCCGCTTCATCAGGAACTTCAGCACCGTTGCCGCCCCTCTCACCTCCCTCCTCAAGGGTGGGCCTCGTAGGTTGGTTTGGTCTCCAGCAGCCGACGAGGACTTTCGTCTCCTCAAGGAGCGTTTCACCTCAGGCCCCTTGGTAAAACACCCAGATCGCACGCTACCATTTGTGGTTGAGGTAGATGCATCGGAGGTGGGTGTAGGGGCAGTTTAGTCACAAAGACAGGTGGACCCATTAAAATTGTATCCTTGTGCTTTCTTCTCCAAGAAACTGTCCCCCGCAGAGAGGAATTACGGCGTCAGCGATCGGGAGCTCTTGGCAGTGAAGTTGGCATTAGAGGAGTGGAGACACTGGCTGGAGGGTGCCAAGGAACCATTCATCATCCTCACCGACCATCGGAACCTTGAGTACATACGGACAGTGAGAAGACTGAATCCACGCCAAGCCACGTGGGCCCTCATCTTCACCAGGTTCTACTTCATGCTGACCTATCGCCCAGGTTCTAACTTCAAGACCGATGACCGTGGCTCCTGCAGTTGATGAGTGGTTCTGGCACATGGAGGATGTGTGGAACAATGCGCACGTGAGACTCCAGCACGCCGTTCATCGTCAGAAGGAACAGGCAGACCGTCACCGCAGTGAGACCCCTGTGTTTCATCCTGGGGATCATGTCTGCTCCTGCTCCTCCCCCCCCGGCGTATGACGTTGCCAGAGTACTGACCATCAGTCCTGGGATTGTATCATTGTGCACACCTGGCACTCATAATTACGCGTACCTGTTAATCATTATGATTCACACCTGGACTCCATTACCTTTATTTCCTCCCCTTTATATGTCACTCTCCCATGTTCACTCACCAGTTGGTATTGTTCTTCTATATCGGCATTCTGCCTTATGTCAGTGTCGTGTTCTTGGTTTTGTTTTATTAAAATGTTGCACCTGCTTCCGACTCACAGCCCCTTCATTACACAAAGCCACTCCTGCGTTGTCTTGGCTGTGTGCTTAGGGTCGTTGTCTTGTTGGAAGGTGAACCTTCTCCCCAGTCTGTGTTCCTGAGCGCTCTGGAGCAAGTTTTCATCAAGGATCTCTCTGTACTTTGCGCCGTTCATCTTTCACTCTATCCTGACCAGTCTCCAAGTCGCTGCCGTTGAAAAACATCCCCACAACATGATGCTGCCAGCACCATGTTTCAACGTAGGGATGGTGCCAAGTTTCCTCCAGATATGATGCTTGGCATTCAGGCCAAAGAGTTCAATCTTGTTTCTTGTGGTCTGAGAGTCTTTAACTGCCTTTTGGCAAACTCCAAGCGGACTGTCATGTGCCTTTTACTGATGAGTGACTTCCATCTGGCCTCTACCATAAAGGCCAGATTGGTGGAGTGCTGCGGAGATGGTTGTCCTTCTGGAAGGTTCTCCCTTCTCCACAGAGGAACTCTGGAGTTCTGTCAAAGGGACCATCGGGTTCTTGGTCACCTCTCTGACCGATTGCTCAGTCTGGCCGGGCAGCTAGCTCTAGGAAGAGTCTTGGTGGTTCCAAACTTTTCTCATTTAAGAATGGAGGCCACTGTGTTCTTGGGGACCTTCAATGCTGCAGACATTTTTTTGGTACCCTTCCCCAGATCTATGCCTCGACACAAAACACAGGCATGTGCCTTCCCAAATAATATCCAATCAATTGGATTTACCACAGGTGGACACCAATCAAGTTGTAGAAACATCTCAAGGATGATCAATGGAAACATGATGCACCTGAGCTCAATTTCGAGTATCATAGCAAAGAGTCTAAATACTTAAGTAAATAAGGTATTTCTGTTTAAATTTTGTTGTCGCTTTGTCATTATGGAGTATTGTTTGTAGATTGATGACATATTTTTATTTCATCCATTTTCTAATAAGGCTGGAAGTAACAAAATATGGAAAAAGTCAAGGGGTCTGAATACTTTTAGAATGCTCTGCAGACCCCAATTGATTTTATGTGGATATCTATGGCATTTGTCCGTCCTTAATTATATTTGTTTTTCTCCATTGGACACACATGCCCTCGGGGTTAGCTTCAGAGAGTCCATTTTCTTGCGTCCCTCCTTGCCCCCTCTGAGAGTTTCAGATGTAATGGCAGCAGTGTATTCTGTGACCTCCCCTGTCGGTTGGAGCTCCACATCAAGCCTAATGGACTGACAGACGTGTCTCTTAAAGATTATCCTTTTTAATAAATAGAATGATACAGTTGAAATCAATCATGTTTGGAAATCCAAGCAATGGACGCAGCCTTCACCTGCTCTCCCCTGTAAGGGGGTAGTATGGAGCATCGTCTGAGTTTGCGTTGGCGTAACAGTGTGGTGCAGATATTCATACCAGTAAACAGGAGTTGGCACTCAGTGGAGTCTGTCATGCCCTCTCCTATTGAGGGCACCATCTTAGTCTGGGTGGAGGACACTGACATCAGCTTCTTGCTGGATTTTGAAGAGTTGTAGGAATATAATTTAAGAATATTTAATATGACTTTTTACATCATATAGTAATGCTTAATATAACTGATGCAAGTTGAGGCTGGTTTAAGTCAAGTTGGTCTACATTAAAAGATGATGGCATTTGATACAAACTGGATTCTTAATATGTATGTGAGCTAACCATAATGTGCCACTTATATTTCAAATTAAATTATTAGAAGTAAAATAATTTAAATTGAAGTTAGAGTAATTCCCACCTGACGCTGAATAGCAGCTGAGTTGTTCCCTTGGGTGCAGATATGGAGAGTTTATAACATTCCTGCTAATGGTGACTTTGGCATTCAGGGAACTCTCATGGTATATGCTGGTGTGCATCTCGATGCCAGCCACCACAAACTCAGGAATGTCGAGGCCCATTTGTGTAATATACTCCACATCAATAGATTGCATGAAAAACAGCTGCTGCTACAGCTAAGAAAGGCATAATTTACACCTAAAAATCACCTAGGATCCTAAATAAATGAAAGAATTTGTCCAAATATAGTCAAAATCCATAAAACATGTTCCATAAGGCCTATACATTTAACTGAAAAGAAACAAAAGAGCAGGCAGTTTACCATGACAGGGGAAAAGTTCAGACCGCCCTTAGCTCCAGGAGCAAAGACACCAGACAAGGAGAAATTCAGGGGTAAGGCAGACACAGAGCGAAGGGAAAAACTCTAATCCAGGAAGATATAGTGGGCATGAAGCTCATTGTCAGTGCTGGACATCAGAGACTGCATGGCCTGTACAAATATAAAAAAAAAAAGGCAAATTGAAACAAAGAGACTTTGGGTGTGGGTCAGTTAAACTCTAAATGTATTGAAATCATGTTTAGCTTCATTTGTAATTCACTGTTTTATTTAGTTATCTAGTTTCCACATACTGTATATTTATTATATGCTTTCCCCCTCAGAATGACCTATTCAGTCAACAATGATTTACTTTAAGAGGCATTATCTTGAAGAACACGTCAGTACATAGCTAGGGTCGGGGCCATGTGCTCCATCTCACTGGACTTGATGTATCCAACTTCATCTCCAAGAATCCTTAGGTAGGCCATGGCCTCAGCGGAGTCTTGAGAGTGCAGTTCCCTGACAAGCTTTTGGAAGTTCTGTCCAGTGTCTCTTACGAGGTCCTGTGGGGCCTGTAAGATATGGATTATTAAAAATGTCTTTAAATACTTCAGCTCACACTGAAAAGCCAGACGAAAAGACTATTCCTTGAACAGCAATATATCAAATTATACAGTTTTCCAGCACCTGTTGGACTGAGTCTGGCATCTTGAGACCAGCCCAGTACGGCCCTTGGAGACAGGGGTGAGACCTTGCTCTCCAAAAAGGGCCTCAAGGCTCAGTTCATATCCATTACCTTCAATGGACCTTGAAAATGGAAGTGGACAAAAAGGGGGAGACAAGATATCAATGTAATCACACCAATATAGATGCAATATTATTTTAAATAATAAACATTTTAATTAAATGTTTCATTTATTATATAAATATATATATATTTAAAAGTTTCTGTCGTTTTTTTAAAACCTCTAACATGTCACCGTTATACCCAAAGGCTTTGAAGGTGGTCTCCAGCAGGACTTCCTTTGGCAGGGATGCACTGGAATCAAAGATCATGTTGCTCTTTATGGAGCCCGTGGCGGTGTCCATTTTGCATTTGCGGGACATTGTGGCGAAGTGGTTAACAGAGTGCTCATGGTCTTGCAATGCTTCCTCGATATACTTATTGTCTTATTCTTGAGGAAGAGAGAAAGAGAGCACTTTTCAGAACCCACAACTTGCTTGAGTTGCACACGTGATTATGGGGATTAGGACAATAAAGGGTATTATTTTGCTGCGATTCTTTTGAACATAATCAAGCCCATCATTTTGCAGCTGGACAGACAGATGAAAAATCGGTGGTGGAAAAAGTGCCCAATTGTCATACTTGAGTAAAAGTACACATACCTTAATAGAAAGTTACTCAAGTAAAAGTGAAAGTCACCCAGTAAAATACTACTTGAGTAAAAGTCTAAAAGTATTTGGTTCTAAATATACTTAAGTATCAAAAGTAAATGGATTTGGTGAAATATACTTATGTAGTAAAAATATAAATCATTTCAAATTCCTTATATTAAGCAAAGCAGAAGGCATCATTTTCTTGCTTTTAAAATGTACAGAGGTACACTCCAACACTCAGACATAATTTTCAAACAATGCATTTGTGTTTAGTGAGTCTGCCAGATCAGAGGCAGTAGGCATGACCATGTGTTCTCTTGATAAGTGGGTGAATTTGACAATTTTTCTGTCCTGCTAAGCACTCAACATGTAACAAGTCATTTTGGGTATCAGCGAAAATGTATGGAGTAAAAGGTAAATTATTTGCTTTTGGAATGTAGTGAAGTAAAAGTAAAAGTAGTCAAAAATATACATAGTAAAGTACAGATACCCCCAAAAACTACTTAAGTAGTACTTTAAAGTATTTTTACTTAAGTACTTTATACCACTGTGAAAAATAGAAACTCAATGAAGATGATTTCCTTAGCCAGGTGTCAAATACATATGCAGTAGGAGATACAGAAAACATCAACACCTTCCACCACTGTGATCACACACATTAAATGAATCATGTAAATGAAGAGGGAGTGACTGAACATATCATGTAGAAAACAGTCACTTACTGTTACATTTTGGGATCAACAGAGTGGCAGATGTTGTCAAGGTGGCAGGCCACAAAGCTCCTGATCTGTGGGTCCTGCTCGTCCTTCAGCATGGTGATCACCTTGCTAAGCAGCGCATTGTCAGGACTCTTCATAAGCATCAGATAAGCTGCCACACATTTCTTGATGAGGCTCTCAGCATCTTGGTACCCCTCCAAGAGAGTTTTTATGACCTGTCATTCACAGCACACATATTTCTAACTGTATCTGTATGTTAGGTATAAAACAACACAATACTTAAAACATTACTTGTAATATTGCTTATATGCAGTTGTATACCCTTAGTATCAGGAAAGTCATATCCTCATCCCTTGAGCAGTCTCGCAACATGGTATCCATGAACTCTTTCACTTATTTGACCTCAGGGGTGGGATGTCTTGGGATGCCTTGTCTTCGGACGGTAAGTTGGTGGTTGTAGACATCCCTCTAGTGGTGTGGGGGCTGTGCTTTGGCAAAGTGGGTGGGGTTATATCCTGCCTGTTTGGCCCTGTCCGGGGGTATCATCGGATGGGGCCACAGTGTCTTCTGATCCCTCCTGTCTCAGCCTCCAGTATTTATGCTGCAGTAGTTTATGTGCCGGGGGGCTAGGGTCAGTCTGTTACATCTGGAGTATTCTCTTGTCTTATCCGGTGTTCTGTGTGAATTTAAATATGCTCTCTCTAATTCTCTCTTTCTCTCTTTCTTTCTTTCTCTCGGAGGACCTGAGCCCTAGGACCATGCCTCGGGACTACCTGGCATGATGACTCCTTGCTGTCCCCAGTCCACCTGGCCATGCTGCTGCTCCAGTTTCAACTGTTCTGCCTGCGGCTACGGAACCCTGACCTGTTCACCGGACGTGCTTGTTGCACCCTCGACAACTACAATGATTATTATTATTTGACCATGCTGGTCATTTATGAACATTTTAACATCTTGACCATGTTCTGTTATAATATCCACCCGGCACAGCCAGAAGAGGACTGGCCACCCCTCATAGCCTGGTTCCTCTCTAGGTTTCTTCCTAGGTTTTTGGCCTTTCTAGGGAGTTTTTCCTAGGGAGTTTTTCCTAACCACCATGCTTCTTTCACATGCATTGCTTGCTGTTTGGGGTTTTAGGCTGGGTTTCTGTACAGCACTTTGAGATTTCAGCTGATATACGAAGGGCTATATAAATACATTTGATTTGATTTTGATTTGATGTCCTGGGTGAAACCTACAGATGAGGGTTGGGAATATGTTACCCAATAGTTCTGAATTGTATTGTGATGTATTGCCCTCTGGTGGTTTACTTAAAAAATATATACAAAAATAAATCTAAATGGTTAAAAAGCTGTTATGGTCAAATTAACACCAACCATGTTCCCAGATAAGAAAAAAGATAGAAAAAAAGGCAATTGACAAGATATCTATGATTCCAGTTATTTTGAGATGAAAGACTGTAATTTCACTTACTTCCTGACAGTGTTTGCCAGAGCGTACATAATGTCTTTAACCTTGGTGACACTGGAGATCACAAATAATGGGCAAGTCAATTTGAATAACTGCATGAACAAGTATTATACCACCTCTATCAATATTTCTCATATACTACCTCATACCCCCTGGCTAAGTTTTAGATGTTTTCTCCAAATTTAGTCAGTATTTGTTTAGACAACATCCTGGGTTCACAGTCAAAGTCCCACAACACCACTTGACCTCTGGACCCTTTACGTACTAAATGGTAATTCTCTTAGTGAATAACATCAATTGTACTGAATCATAAACATTATGGCGCAAGGTTCAGATCTAGCCATGTCCAGCTCTGTTATCTCCAGTTCCACTAAAACAAAACATCCTAAAGCTGAGGTTATTGATTAAGGTCAGTGTACAGGAAACATGCTTGTACCTTGTTTCCTAAGACCCCTGCCTACATGCTAGGGATTCACTCAGGGCCAAATCATCACTTAAGACAAATCATCACTTAAAACAATCAACATAACTTTTCACTGAAATCATTTATTAACTGAATGTAAGATTAACAGGTCAAGTAAACCTTTAGAGATTTCTGTTCATCAGCATTCTCACTGCTTTTCTCTAAAAAGAAAAAAGTCCTCAAGTTAGTAAACATCTTTACATTGGTGTAGCATTTATTTATTATTTAGTTACATTGGATCTGTGTAAATGTCAGAGACATGAGGATACATTTTTAGACATCTTTTGGTCTTTTAGAAAGTCCAAAATTGTATTGAGACCTAAATTAGGTTGGATATTTAATCAAGGATAACGTGGTTCAGCAGTATAGGACACCAACTCAGAAACCTGCTTTACACTAATGAGAGCTTGAGAGAACACCAACTTCTGAAGAAGTTCAGAAAGGGACCTGGTCTATCTAAAATCATGTTTAATGTAATTCATTAAAGTATAGTGTAGTATGGAATATAATATATTTTTTTACATATTACAAAAATATTTATCATCCTATATTGACTAAATACAATGCAAATGAAGAATGGTCTTCACCATCAAAATGAGATATTGGTGCTCAGAAGCAGATCTTGGGGTCCCCCATGATGGGAAGCTCTGTCTCTTACGTTTAGTTGAGTTCTCTCTAGAATAAGTGTTTTGCAGATTTGTCAGTATTGATTCTTCCATTTGGCAATTGATTTGCGTCAAAATATAATTGTCTAATGTTTTGTTTCTCAGGGATCTTGTCTACTGTCCTGTAGCAACTTACAACAACTACCTGTTGCACATTATGTATGTCAATATACTGTATGAGGAATTCTAGCTATTCTTTGCTATAATGTTCCATACAGTTTTTGGAAAAGTTGTACAAAAGTGTATTATAGTAATGCACGCTGAATAAGAGTAGGATTTGGTATTCTTTTTAAAAAGATTTTGGAACTTTCAGAGATCTGATACAGGTACTGATAAACTTTCAATTTAACAATTCCCTTATATTCGAAAAAGCTATACACGGATGATGTTCTGGGTCAATTTGACCCAGTACAGAAAGTACTTTGATACATGTGCCAAAGTCATGGTCAATCAAATTATTACATTTAATGACATTTAGGACATTTTTGCCAAACTTCAGATCACTGTCGTTTGGCCTCTGAACATCACAGGGGAAACATACTTATATCCCTATGACAGTCATGGTTAGACCTTTACTGCACATGAGGCCATTTGTCTCTAGCACAAAGGTCAAGTACAAAGCAGTGTTTTTTGTTGTTGTTTTGTTTATTTACAAGTTCATTACCCCTACCTAGAGGACTAGATGAAGGGTCATTGTGATTTTTTGTTGTTGTTAAATTGTATTTCAGGTCACTTCCATGTAAAAGGTCCCATGAGCCCCAACATGTGAAGTTCATAGGAGCATATCAAATTGGGTGTTAAATGAAAGCTAAGAGTCTTCAAATCAAAGTTTACTTGTCACGTGTGCCGAATACAAGAGGTGTAGATCTGACAGTGAAATGCTTACTTACAGGCTCTAACCAATAGTGCAAAAAAGGTGTTAGGTGAACAATTGGTAAGTAAAGAAATAAAACAACAGTAAAAAGACAGGCTATATACAGTAGCGAGACTATAAAAGTAGCGAGGCTACATACAGACACCGATTAGTCAGGCTGATTGAGGTAGTATGTAAATGTAGATATGGTTAAAGTGACTATGCATATATGATGAACAGTGAGTAGCAGTAGCGTAAAAGAGGGGTTGGAGGGTGGTGGGTGGCGGGACACAATGCAGATAGCCCGGTTAGCCAATGTGCGGGGGCACTGGTTGGTCGGCCCAATTGAGGTAGTATGTACATGAATGTGTAGTTAAAGTGACTATGCATATATGATGAACAGTGAGTAGCAGTAGCGTAAAAGAGGGGTTGGAGGGTGGTGGGTGGCGGGACACAATGCAGATAGCCCGGTTAGCCAATGTGCGGGAGCACTGGTTGGTCGGCCCAATTGAGGTAGTATGTACATGAATGTGTAGTTAAAGTGACTATGCATACATGAAGTCTTTAAGTCTTTACTGAAGACATATCTCTTCAGTAGGTCCTATGATTAAGTGTAGTCTGGCCCAGGGGTGTGAAGGTGAACGGAAAGGCTGGAGCAACGAACCGCCCTTGCTGTCTCTGCCTGGCCGGTTTCCCCTCTTTCCACTGGGATTCTCTGCCTCTACCCCTATTACGGGGGCTGAGTCACTGGCTTACTGGTGTTCTTCCATGCCGTCCCTGGGAGGGGTGCGTCACTTGAGTGGGTTGAGTCACTGACGTGGTCTTCCTGTCTGGGTTGGCGACCCCCCTTGGGCTGTGCCGTGGCGGAGATCTTTGTGGGCTATACTCGGCCTTGTCCCGGGATGGTATGTTGGTGGTTGGAGATATCCCTCCAGTGGTGTGGAGGCTGTGCTTTGGCAAAGTGGGTGGGGTTATATCCTACCTGTTTGGCCCTGTCCGGGGGTTTCATCGAATGGGGCCACAGTGTCTCCTGACCCTTCCTGTCTCAGCCCCAGTATTTATGCTGCAGTAGTTTATGTGTCGGGGGGCTAGGGTCAGTCTGTCACATCTGGAGTATTTCTCTTGTCTTTTCCGGTGTCCTGTGTGAATTTAAATATGCTCTCTCTAATTCTCTCTTTTTCTTTCTTTCTTTCTCTCTCTCGGAGGACCTGAGCCCTAGGACAATGCCTCAGGACTACCTGGCTTGATGACTCCATGCTGTCCCCAGTTCACCTGGCCGTGCTGCTGCTCCAGTTCCAACTGTTCTGCCTGCAGCTATGGAACCCTGACCTGTTCACCGGACGTGCTACCTGTCCCAGACCTGTTGTCCCAGACCTGCTGGAACCCTGACCTATTCACCGGACGTGCTACCTGTCCCAGACCTTCTGTTTTCAACTCTCTAGAGACTGCAGGAGTGGTAGAGATACTCTCAAAGATCGGCTATGAAAAAGCCAACTGACACTTACTCTTGTGTTACTGACTTGTTGCACCCTCGACAACTACTATGATTATTATTATTTGACAATGCTGGTCATTTATGAACATTTGAACATCTAGCCCATGTGCTGTTATAATCTCCACCCGGCACAGCCAGAAGAGGACTGGCCACCCCTCATAGCCTGGTTCCTCTCTAGGTTTCTTCCTAGGTTTTGGCCTTTCTAGGGAGTTTTTCCTAGCCACCATGCTTCTACACCTGCATTGCTTGCTGTTTGGGGTTTTAGGCTGGGTTTCTGTACAGCACTTTGTGATATCAGCTGATGTAAGAAGGGCTATATAAATACATTTGATTTGATTTGATTTGATAAACAGAGAGTAGCAGCAGTGTAAAAAGAGGGGTTGGGGGGGGCACACAATGCAAATAGTCCGGGTAGCCATTTGATTACCTGTTCAGGAGTCTTATGGCTTGGGGGTAAAAACTGTTGAGAAGCCTTTTGGACCTAGACTTGGCACTCTGGTACTGCTTGCCATGCGGTAGTAGAGAGAACAGTCTATGACTGGAGTGGCTGGGGTCTTTGACAATTTTTAGGGCCTTCCTCTGACACTGCCGGTGTAGAGGTCCTGGATGGCAGGCAGCTTAGCCCCAGTGATATACTGGGCCGTACGCACTACCCTCTGTAGTGCCTTGCGGTCAGAGACCGAGCAATTGCCATACCAGGCAGTGATGCAACCAGTCAGTATGCTCTCGATGTTGCAGCTGTAGAACCTTTTGAGGATCTCAGGACCTCTGACCTCCTCCCTATAGGCTGTCTCATCGTTGTTGGTGATCAGGCCTACCCTGTAGCTCAGTTGGTAGAGCATGGTGTTTGCAATGCCAGGGTTGTGGGTTCGATTCCCATGGGGGGCCAGCACAGAAAAAAACTAATGTATGAAATGTATGCATTCACTACTGTAAGTCGCTCTGGATAAGAGCGTCTGCTAAATGACTAAAATGTTAAAAATGTTGTGTCGTCTGCAAACTTGATGGTGTTGGAGTTGTAATTGGCCATGCAGTCGTGGGTGTACAGGAGGGGACTAAGCATGCACCCCTGTGGAGCTTCAGTGTGGCAGATGTGTTGCTACCTACCCTCACCACCTGGGTTGGCCTGTCAGGAAGTCCAGGATCCAGTTGCAGAGGGAGGTGTTTAGTCCCAGGATCCTTAGCGTAGTGATGGTGTTGAACGCTGAGCTGTAGTCAATGAATAGCATTTTCACATAATTGTTCCTTTCGTCCAGGTGGGAAAGGGCAGTGTGGAGTGCAATAGAGATTGCATCATCTGTGGATCTGTTTGGGCGGTATGCAAATTGGAGTGGGTCTAGGGTTTTTGGGATAATGGTGTTGATGTGAGCCATTACCAACCTTTCAAAGCACTTCATGGCTAGGGACGTGAGTGCTACGGGTCTGTAGTAATTTATGCAGGTTGCCTTTGTGTTCTTAGGCACAGGGACTATGGTGGTCTGCTTGAAATATGTTGGTATTACAGACTCAATCAGGGACATGTTGAAAATGTCAGTGAAGACACCTGCCAGTGTCTGCCGGTCAGCACATGCCCGGAGCACATGTCCTAGTAATCTGTCTGGCCCTGCAGCCTTGTGTATGTTGACCTGTTTAAAGGTCTTACTCACGTCGGCTATGGAGAGCGGGATCACACAGTCGTCCGGAACAGCTGATGCTCTCATGCATGCCTCAATGTTACTTGCCTCGAAGCGAGCATAGAAGTGATTTAGCTCGTCTGGTAGGCTCGTGTCACTGGGCAGCTCACGGCTGTGCTTCCCTTTGTAGTCTGTAATAGTTTGCAAGCCCTGCCACATAAGACAAGCATCAGAGCCGGTGTAGTATGATTCAATCTTAGCCCTTAGCCCTGTTTGATGGTTCATCGCAGGGCATAGCAGGATTTCTTGCAAGCTTCCAGGTTAGAGTCCCATACCTTGAAAGCGTCAGCTCTACCCTTTAGCTCAGTGCGAATGTTGCCTGTAATCCATGGCTTCTGGTTGGGGTATGTACGTACAGTCACTGTGGGGACGACGTCCTCGATGCACTTATTGATAAAGCCAGTGACTGATGTGGTGTACTCCTCAATGCCATCGGAAGAATCCTGAAACATGTTCCAGTCTGTGATAGCAAAACAGTCCTGTAGTTTAGCATCTACTTCATCTGACCACTTATTTATAGACCGTGTCACTGGTGCTTCCTGCTTTTAGTTTTTCTTGTAAGCAGGAATCAGGAGGATAGAGTTGTGGTCGGATTTACCAAATGGAGGGCGAGGGAGAGCTTTGTACGGGTCACTGTGTGTGGAGTAGAGGTGATTTAGATTTTTTTTCCCTCTGGTTGCACATTTAACATGTTGATAGAAATTTGGTAGAACTGATTTAAGTTTCCCTGCAGTAACGTCTCCGGCCACCAATAGCGCCGCCTCTGGGTGAGTGGTTTCCTGTTTGCTTATTTCCTTATACAGCTGACTGGGTGCGGTCTTAGTGCCATCATCTGTCTGTGGTGGTAAATAAACAGCCACGAAAAGTATAGCTGAAAACTCTTTAGGCAAGTAGTGTGGCCTGCAATTTATCACAATATACTCTACTTCAGGCGAGCAAAATCTAGAGACTTCCTTAGATTTCGTGCACCAGCTGTTGTTTACAAATATGCACAGACCCCCCCCCCGTCTTACTGGAGTGTGCTGTTCTATCTTGCCGGTGCAGCGTATATCCCGCTAGCTGAATATCCATGTCGTCATTCAGCCACGATTCCGTGAAACATAGGATATTACAGTTTTTGATGTCCCGTTGGTAGGATATTCGGTAAATGAAGGCATAGATACATTTCAGAGTTGGATCTTCTGATTAAATCCCCATGGGAGCATACTAGAGTTGCAGACATTCCTTATTTATTTCATAGATACATTTTCAACTATTTTTCTGCCAACTAATATCAACACTACAGCTCATTCGGAAAATATTCAGACCCCTTGACTTTTACCACATTTTGTTACATTAAATCAAATCAAATCAAATCAAATTTATTTATATAGCCCTTCGTACATCAGCTGAAATCTCAAAGTGCTGTACAGAAACCCAGCCTAAAACCCCAAACAGCAAGCAATGCATGTGAAAGAAGCACGGTGGCTGGGAAAAACTCCCTAGGAAAAACTCCTGAGAAAGGCCAAAAACCTAGGAAGAAACCTAGAGAGGAACCAGGCTATGAGGGGTGGCCAGTCCTCTTCTGGCTGTGCCGGGTGGATATTATAACAGAACATGGTCAAGATGTTAAAATGTTCGTAAATGACCAGCATGGTCAAATAATAATAATCATAGTAATTGTCGAGGGTGCAACAAGCACGTCCGGTGAACAGGTCAGGGTTCCGTAGCCGCAGGCAGAACAGTTGAAACTGGAGCAGCAGCATGGCCAGGTGGACTGGGGACAGCAAGGAGTCATCATGCCAGGTAGTCCTAGGGCTCAGGTCCTCCGAGAGAAAGAGAGAAAGAAAGAGAGAATTAGAGAGAGCATATTTACATTCACACAGGACACTGGATAAGACAAGAGAATACTCCAGATGTAACAGACTGACCCTAGCCCCCCGACACATAAACTACTGCAGCATAAATACTGGAGGCTGAGACAGGAGGGATCAGAAGACACTGTGGCCCCATCCGATGATACCCCCGGACAGGGCCAAACAGGCAGGACATTACAGCCTTATTCTAAAATTGATTAAATAAATAAAAATCTATCTATACACAATACTCCAAAATGACAAAATGAAGACATTTTTTTGCTAATGTATTAAAAATAAAAAATACATACCTTATTTACATAAGTATTCAGGCCCTTTACAATGAGACTCAACATTTTGCTAAGGTGACTCCTGTTTCCATTTGTCATCCTTGAGATGTTTATACAACTTGATTGGAGTCCACCTGTGGTAAATTCAATTGATTGTAAATTATTTGGAAAGGCACACACCTGTCTATATAAGGTCCCACAGTTGACAGTGCATGTCAGAGCAAATACCAAGCCATGAGGTTGAAGGAATTGTCTGTAGAGCTCTGAGACAGGATTGTGTCAAGGCACAGATCTGGGGAAGGGTACCAAAAAATGTCTGCAACATTGAAGGTCACCAAGAACACAGTGGCCTCCATGCTTCTTAAATGGAAGAAGTTTGGAACCACAAATACTCTTCTTAGAGCTGGCCGCCCGGGCAAACTGAGCAATCGGGGGAGAAGGTCCTTGGTCAGGGTCACTCTGACAGAGCTCCAGACTTCCTCTGTTGAGAAAGCAGAACCTTCCAGAAGGACAACCATTTCTGCAGCACTCCACCAATCAGACCTTAATGGTAGAGTGGCCAGGCGGAAGCCACTCCTCAGTAAAAGGCACACGATAGGCCACTTGGAGTTTGCCAAAAGGCACCTAAAAACTCTCAGACCATGAGAAGCAAGATTCTCCAGTCTGATGAAACCAAGATTGAACTCTTTGGCCTAAATACAAGGAGTCACGTCTGGAAGAAACCTGGCACCATCCCTACGGTGAAGCATGGTGGTGGCAGCATCATGCTGTGGGGATGTTTTTCAATGGCAGGGACTGGGAGACTAATCAGGATCGAGGGAAAGATGAACAGAGCAAAGTACAGAGAGATCCTTGATGAAAACCTGCTCCTGTGCATTCAGGACCTCAGACTTGGGAGAAGGTTCACCTTCCAACAGGACAACGACCCTAAGCACACAGCCAAGACAACGCAGGAGTGGCCGGGACAAGTCTCTGAATGTCCTTGACTGGCCCAGCCAGAGCCCGGACTTGAACCCGATCAAACATCTCTGGAGAGACCTGAAAATAACTGTGCAGCGATGCTCCCCATCCAACTTGACAAAACTTGAGAGGATCTGTAGAGAAGAATGGGAGAAATCCCCAAATACAGGTGTGCCAAGCTTGTAGCGTCGTACCCAAGAATATTCAAGGCTGTAATCGCTACCAAATGTGCTTCAGCGAAGTACTGAAAAAAGGGCCTGAATAATTATGTACATTTGATATTTCATTTGCAAAAATTTCTAAAAACCTGTTTTTGCTGTGTCCTTATGGGGTATTGTGTGTAGAATGATGAGGGGGAAAAACTATTTAATCCATTTTAGAATAAGGCTGTAACGTAACAAAATGTGGAAAAAGTCAAGGGTTCTGAATACTTTCCAAATTTACTTTATATTTAGGTGAGTTTTGGAGAAATGATTTGCCTTCTGTAAATGTAAGAAAAATTGCCTTTTTCCTTGTAATTACGTTAACAAAAACCAACATATCTTTAAGATATTTTCTAATTTCTCGCCCTCGTGAGAAGGGAGGACAATGAAAGTTCACAGAAATAACAAAAGTAGACCTACCAATTAGTTCGTGTTTTTACTGATATAGATTCTTGTTTATGAATTATTAAGTGGTTAAAACTCGTAGTTCTAACAGAATTACTGCAATTGAATTGGCTACAATGGGAAATCATAGTATTCACAAACCACAATTGGGTCACCTGCTACTGTCCTCCCTTCCACTGGCATACTGTTATGTTCAGCTCATAACTTTTTCCTCTTTCTGTCGTCTGGTGGTCAAAGTGAGAGTATGAAAACAGTCTGGACAACCCCTCCCTTATTCTCTCTTCTCTCTCTAGTTAATGTTACCTCTCCCGGGTCTTCCTGACTCCTACCCATGAGCCCCCTCTCTTTCCATTTACTGTAACCAGCATCCACACACACACTCGACCATCATTGGATGTCCATGGACATTGAAAAGTAGTTGAAAGTTGGTCAGTCCGCTCTGGCCTTGATTTCAACGTTCACAAACAATGTTTTATGGGCCAGTCCAGACCGGCTTTGATTTCAACGTCCACAGTAGTTGATCTTTGACCTTAATTTGGCCCAAACATAGATGTCCATGACTGGAGACTGGACCAAAACTGAACCAATCACAGGAGTCCATGTTTCACAAGTTTGGACAGCACAGCACATCACAGTAAAGTAAAGAACAGTAGAGTATAGTTCAGTACAGTACAATTTGTAAAATGTGGTTTTGTTTGGGGGTGGAGCTCATTAGAATAATAGGCAGTGTGTATGTAGCGGACATGAGTCAGTCATGGTCACGTGATGAGGTAACCATTCCTGCGAACTTCAAAATGAGTGTCTGCCTTCATTCTCATAAATGTCCTTTTGGTCAAATGGCCTAAGACGTTGGTTGCTCCCAAGGGAGAACCGGGTTCGTATTCCATGTGTAACAATGGCGCCCAACATGGGGCGGTCTCTCATGGGGGAGGAGGTTAAAGGGGGGTGAATCGGTCACGGCCACCTGATGAGGCAACCCTGCCTGCTAACTCTTGGTCTAATGGTCTAAGATGTTGGTTTCTCCTGGGGCAGACCCGGATTCGCATCCCGTGTGCTGCATGGAGAATAACACCCATACATGCAAAGGATTATATTGCATATTTCTATATTTGTGTACCTATTCAGTATACATCACCATGAAGAGAAGGACATTCCCATCCATAATGATGTATTCCTGTGTAGTACAGATCAGGGACCCATGATGTAATTCCGTTACTATAATTATGTTACCAGGTGTAAATCCACATCACTTACTGTAGTTCAATAAACAAAATAGATTTTCTCAAACTCAAGGTGTCATGTCATAGCTGACACCCCATTCTTTCTGCAGACATATTTTTATCTTAATTTGGAGCAGAAATTTTGTTTATGTAAAATGTGGTCGCATAAAAAACTGAGGGAGATTTTACTGTAATTCTGTTACCAAACTTTGCATCTGCACAGTTCTTCCAGTAAATGTGTTTTTGTGTCATTTTCTGTGTAAATTGTTCAAAGCTATCCTAGTGCATAAAGCTGTATGGTTTGCTAAACTTTGAAATAATTTTTTTTTTTTTGGCATACATTTTAAAATGAGAAATCTGAGTCTCAGTGTAATCCTGATACCGTGAAATTGCCCTTCAGTGTTGTTAAACTCACTACTGGGTCAAATTGACCCGCATCATAAGGGAAGGGTTAATATCCATTTAACATTCCAGAAACCCAATCAGTATGACTTAATGATCTGAACTTGTGCACCCGTACTGCAAGGCGTTACAAAGTTTGGTGCGGACAGCCCAGTACATCACTGGGGCTGAGATCCCTTCCATCCAGGACCTCTATACCAGGTGGTGTCAGAGGAAGGCCCTGAAAATTGTCAAAGACCCCAGCCACCCAAGCCAGAAACTCTTCACTCTGCTACCGCACAGAAAGCGGTACCGGAGCGCCAAGTCTGGGACCAAAAGGTTCCTGAACAGCTTTTGTGAGTGGACGAATGTGCACGGGTAGCCTTCCGGAGTGCCTTTGTTAAGTGACTGTTAGACAAATCAGATGACAACATCATGACAGGTTGTGTTTATGCCACATTAAAATCATAGGTGGCGTGTCCATAAGGCTAGGGGAAGCTAAGCTTTCCCTAAAGTAAATTTAATTAAATTGCCAAAATTATGTAGCCTAATTAGCTTAATCCTGTCTATACAGAAATAAATAAATCATTCAAAATAGGCTTCTACAGCAGAAAGCATGATTTGGCCACAGAGGATCATTATCTTATAAAAAAAAAGCTGTGGATTGTTTTAAATTGCATAGCCTACAGTTGGAAGGCCCAGAGGGCCCACAATTTGGGCAGCGCACGCTGCAAATAGCAATAATATATATTATACTGAACTGACTTGTACTGTAAAATACATTGAACAAAAATACAGTATAAACGTAACATGTAAAGTGTTGGTCTCATGTTTCATGATCTGAAATAAAAGATCCCAGAATTTTTCTATATGCACAAATATGTTTACATCCCTGTTAGTGAACATTTCTCCTTTGCCAAGATAATCCATCAACCTGACAGGTGTGGCATATCAAGAAGCTGATTAAACAGCATGATCATTACACAGGTGCACCTTGTGCTGGGGACAATAAAAGGCCACTCTAAAATGTGCAGTTTTGTCACACAACACAATGCCACAGTTGTCTCAAGTTTTGAGGGAGTGTGCAATTGGCATGCTGACTGCAGTAATGTCCACCAGAGCTGTTGACAGATCATTTTATGTTAATTTCTCTACCATAAGCCGTCTCCAAAGTCATTTTAGAGAATTTGGCAGTACGTCCAACCGGCCTCACAACCGCAGACCATGTGTAACCACGCCAGCCCAGGACCTCCACATCCGGCTTCTTCACCTGCGGGATCATCTGAGACCAGCATCCCAGACAACTGATGAAACGGAGGAGTATTTCTGTCTGTAATAAAGCCCTTTTGTGGGGAAAAACTCATTCTGATTGGCTGGGCCTGGCTCCCCAGTTGGTGTGCATGGCTCCCAAGTGGGTGGGAATGGCTCCCCCATGGCTGCACCCATGCCCTATGCCCTGCACCCATGCCCCCCAGACCCAAGTCATGTGAAATCCATAGATTAGGGCATCATTTATTTATTTAAATTGACTGATTTCCTTATATGAACTGTAACTCAGTAAAATCTTTAAATTGTTGCATGTTGCGTTTATATTTTTGTTCACTATCGATGATTGTTGAATTGCGACTGTCAGTGAAAAGCAGATTGACCACCAAGGCATATTGCAATATTTAGAAATACAATCGCGAAAAAACTGTTAACAAAGCAAATGGCTATTTCTGCAAATAAATGACAATGAAAAGACTCCAATCTGTCTTTTAGTTATCAAAATTCTTAACTTAATTGAGGGAACAGCAGCCTAACTTATTGGATACCAGTTAACAACATCAGCCATATCCCCGGTGAGTGTGCCTATTCACTGTCTTTATCATTTGGTCTGTGCCACTTTTGTTTGTTTTGGACAAGTTAGATGAATGTCATATTGTATTTGTGTCTCCCCTTTTTCATAGTCCAATTTTATGGATCAGACAACATTGTTTTATTGATCTGTTTGTCAGTGTCATCAGAGTAGGCTACCCTGTGAGCGCACTTGGGTGTCCCGTACCGGTAAGAAATTAAATCTACTTTCACTCCTGCCTACATGTACATATTACCTCAACTAACTCGTACCCCTGCACATTGACTCCGTACCAGGAGACCATAACTATATGCCCATATCAGGATTTCCTAAAAGTAAACAATTCAGAGACTGAAACGAATAAATCAGAATACATATATTTAAGCAGAGCAAATCGATATATAATCCCGAAATCCCGAAATCCGCTGTAACTGTCAACAGCAAAACAAAGCTTAAAACGATGTTCGAGAACTCTGAATGCAGAAAAGTAAGGGTGAATTCACTTCCGGACACGGTAGGCTCTATGTTGTCGAAACAAGCTAGTCTTTCCTTGATTTTAGTTTGTTCTGCTCCTAACATCTGCCTCTCAGTTTACAAAAAAATGGTGGATTTGCCTCCTTCCCAGTCAGTAAGAGATGCCCTTACAGAAAAAGATCGCAGTTTTGAAACTGCAGTAAAAGTGCAGTAACTGCAGTCGACTTTGGTATTTTGGAAGCAGTAATTGCAGAATAACTGCAATGTACTGCAGTTATACTGCACTGTAAGTGAAGTTACACTGCAAAATAACTGCAGTTTAAAAAAACTGTTATTGTGGATGCAGTATTTGCAACATACAGTACTGTAGTTATACTGCACTCTGACTGCAATCTATTTTTGTTAGGGCGACACGCAAGTATTCCCTCTCAACTCAACTCAACGCCCAGCGCTCACAGCAGCAGCAGGATGAATACAGCTGCACGGTTTTATTTTGAAGGCTGATACCGGAAGTTAATGTTTTGTTTGCAGTTCCCAACCATCTCGTGACTTCTATCATCATAACAGTGGGGATGGTCTGTTTTACGAAGCAGCTGCTTTATAAGTGGGATGCACTGCTGAGCGCTACATTCCGAGGGGTTCGTGCTGATTGTACAGAGATTGTGACAGCCGGTTAAATGGCGTCCCTTGACAAGGCAAGAACAAGATGTCAGGAGAAGTGCAGTACTATCATAAGGAAACGGATATTTGGAATACAGAAGAGGAATGGAGGGAAAAAGATATTCAGAGGAGATTTAAGAGAGAGAGGGAGGAAGAGGGTGATCTTGAGTCGGTTAAAAATGGTGGAAAAAAGGGAGATGGTTTGTTAAAGAAGAATGGTAGAAAGTGTAAGCAGAGTGAGCTGAAGACAGGAGAAATGGAAGTGAATGAGTTCGAAGTATCGGAGCTGGTAAGTGTGGTGAAGTTCACGGAGCCCGAGGCTTGCACTGAGGGTCAGCATTAAGATAAGTCTGTGACAGTAGGAGTGAAGTTTTTGGAAAAAGTGGACCCTTGCCGTTTGGCTGATCCATTTCTGGTTTCAGGGTGGGTGAAAACAGAGTTGGGTGCTGTGGAGTCGGTGAGGGTAACCAGAAGTGGTCTTGTGACAATTGTTTGCGTTTCTGCTGGCCAGAGGGAGAAGGCACTCTGCGTTTTAACGAATGGGGGCAAGAAATATGAATTGCTGTTGTTGTTTTGCTCTCAAGAAAAGGGCGCCATTGAAAGGAGTGATTACTGGGGTAGCAGTAAATGTAAAAGTTGACCAACTGAAGGGAAAGATTCCCGGTGTTTGTGATGCTCGTCGTTTGGTGCGACGCAGACAGGGTGGCGTGAGTGGTGAAACAGAACAGTCATTCTGTTCTTTTTAGTTTTGATGTTGAGTCTTTGCCCGACAAAGTGATGTCAGGATATGTAACTAATCCTGTGCAAGTTTTTGTGCCGAATACATTACGTTGTTACAGGTGTCAAGCTTATGGACATATGGCAGCAGTGTGTAGGATGGAGGTTCCTAGGTGTGAGAAGTGTGCAGAAGGGCATGAGACAAAGGAACGTGTAGCATTGGGGGAAAATAGTGGTCTGTGTTTATTGAAGGGGTACCCATGGGGCTGGGGATCAGAAATATCCAGTGCGAGAGAGGCAAATTGAGGTTCCCAGGGTTAGAGTAGTGCAGAAGTTGTCATATGCTGAGGCAGTGAAGAAAGTAGAGGAAGATGGGTCATGGGGGAGGGATCCTGAGAGGAGTGGTGTGAGTAGTAGATATGTACCAGTACAGAGGGATAGACCAGAAAGTGATATACAGTACCAGTTAAAAGTTTGGACACACCTACTCATTCAAGGGTTTTTCTTTATTTTTACTATTTTCTACATTTTAGAATAATATTGAAGACATCATAACTATGAAAAAACACATTCCAAAACTCTTTATAATAGCTACATAAGGCATAATAACATTACAATTATGAACAACATGATATGATACAATTCTAACAGTTGGATTTTAACCCCAAAACATTGCCATAAAGGCTACTGGCATACCTAGATGTTACATGTCTGACATGTGTTTTGCAGGTTTCAAAGAAATACAGGGAAAGTGAAGAGTTCTACTACAGACTCATTGGTCAGTATCGGAAGATTATCTTACCGGATATGCCTTGCAAGGTTCTGTTTGTAGGTGAGGCAGACATCCAGGAGTGTAGGGTGGCCATTGACAAACTAGTCAAGTTCATCTCCATGAATTCCACACTTGCTACTTGCCCAGAGGTGTTGGAGTTTTTAGGTAAGGTACCAAAATGCACTTCAAGTCTTTTCCATGCAGTTTTGAGAAATGTTGTGAAATTACTTGTTCCTTCCCTCTCTTTCCAACTAAATATGGCACCATGCACTGTTGGCAGGTAAATAACTAGTTTGATTTGCTTGTATCTGACTGAAACTTGCACTTGCTAAGTCGGAAGTTTACATACACCTTAGCCAAATACATTTGAACTCAGTTTTTCACAATTCCTGACATTTAATCCTAGTAAAAATTCCCTGTCTTAGGTCAGTTAGGATCACCACTTTATTTTAAGAATTTGAAATGTCAGAATCATAGTTGAGAGAATTATTTATTTCAGCTTTTATATCTTTCATCACATTCCCAGTGGGTCAGACGTTTACATACACTCAATTAGTATTTGGTAGTGTAACCCATGTGAAATGGCTAGTTAGTTAGCGGTGGTGCGCGCTAATAGCATTTCAACCAGTGACGTCACTCGCTCTGAGACTTGAAGTAGGGTTTCCCCTTGTGTTGCAAGGGCCGCGGCTTTTGTGGCGCGATGGGTAACGATGCTTCGTGGGTGTCAGTTGTTGATGTGTGCAAGGGTCCCTGGTTCGAGCCCAGATTGGGGCGAAGAGAGGGACGGAACCTACACTGTTACAGTAGCACTGCCTTTAAATTGTTTAACTTGGGTCAAACGTTTCGGGTAGCCTTCCACAAGCTTCCCACAATAAGTTGGGTGAATTTTGGCCCATTCCTCCTAACAAAGCTGGTGTAACTGAGTCAGGTTTGTAGGCCTCCTTGATCGCGCACACTTTTTCAGTTCTGCTCACATATTTTCTATAAGACTGAGGTCAGGGCTTTGTGATGGCCACTCCAATACCTTGACTTTGTTGTCCTTAAGCCATTTTGCCACAACTTTGAAAGTATGCTTGGGGTCATTGTCCATTTGGAAGACCCATTTGTGACCAAGCTTTAACTTCCTGACTGATGTCTTGAGATGTTGCTTCAATATATCCACATCATTTTCCTACCTCATGATGCCATCTATTTTGTGAAGTGCACCAGTCCCTCCTGCAGCAAATCACCCCCACAACATGATGCTGCCACCCCCGTGCTTCACAAAATAGTTGGGATGGTGTTCCTCGGCTTGCAAGCCTCCCCCATTTTCCTTCAAACATGGTCATTATGGCCAAACAGTTCTATTTTTGTTTCATCAGACCAGAGGACATTTCTCCAGAAAGTACGATCTTTGTCCCCATGTGCAGTTGCAAACCGTAGTCTGGCTTTTTATGGCGGTTTTGGAGCAGAGGTTTCTTCTTTGCTGAGCGGCCTTCAGGTTATGTCGATATAGGACTCGTTTTACTGTGGATATATATATACTTTTGTACCTGTTGCCTCCAGCATCTTCACAAGGTCCTTTGCTGTTGTTCTGGGATTGATTTGCACTTTTCGCACAAAAGAACATTCATCTCTACGAGACAGAACGCGTCTCCTTCCTGAGTGGTATGACGGCTGCGTGGTCCCATGGTGTTTATGCTTGCATACTATTGTTTGTACAGATGAATGTGGTACCTTCAGGCGTTTGGAAATTGCTCCCAAGTATGAACCAGACTTGTGGAGGTCTACAATTGTTTTCTGAGGTCGGCTGATTTCTTTTGATTTACCCATGATGTCAAGCAAAGAGGCACTGAGTTTAAAGGTAGGCCTTGAAATACATCCACAGGTACACCTCCAATTGACTCAAATGATGTCAATTAGCCTATCAGAAGCTTCTAAAGCCATGACATAATTTTCTTGAATTTTCCAAGCTGTTTAAAGGCAAAGTCAACTTAGTGTATGTAAACTTCTGACCCACTGGAATTGTGATTAAGTGAAATAATCTGTCTGTAAACAATTGTTGGAAAAATTACTTGTGTCATGCACAAGGTAGATGTCCTAACCGACTTGCCAAAACTATAGTTTGTTAACAAGAAATATGTGGAGTGGTTGAAAAACGAGTTTTAATGACTCCAACCTAAGTGTATGTAAACTTCCGACTTCAACTGTATGTTAATGCCACCCCTGCCATCTCAATGCAAACTGGTTGATATAGGTCAGAACATTTTCAACTTTGGGGATTACTACTCTTACTATTGCTCTGCACCAAACTACCAAAACACTTGCATTTGACATTACCGTGGCTTTGCACCCAGTTGACAAATGTGTCCTGTGAAATGATTATTTGAACAATGAGGTTACTATATACCAAGGTGCTCAGGGGTTCAAATTCAAGATGTACGCCTGTGCATCTACCTTGCTAGTTATTATTGAAAGGTATGAATTATTAACCAAAATAAAACATGTACAGTATCTCCCTGTAATGTAGAGTCACAATACCCTATAATGTCAAAATGGAATTGTTTTTTTTTTACCAATTAATTAAAATGCCTTGAGTCAACCCCTTTGTTATGGGAAGCCTCAATAAATTCAGGAGTAAAATTTGCTTAAGAAGTCAAATAAGTTGCATGGACTCACTTTGTGTGCAATAATAGTGTTTAAAATTATTTTTGAATGACTCCCTCATATCTGTACCCCACACATACAATTATCTGTAAAGTCCCTCAACAAGCAGCGAATTTCAAACACAGATTAAACCACAAAGACCAGGGTTTTTTTTCAATGCCTCACAAAGAAGGGGACCTATTTGTAGATGGGTAAAAAAAAAAGCAGACATTGAATATCCTTTTGAGCATGGTGAAGTCATTAATTACACTGGATGGTGCACTCAGTGGCCGGAGAGGAAGAGGAGAGGAAGAGGAAGAAAACTGCTCAAAGATTTCATGGTGACTTTAAAACAGTTACAGAGTGTAATGGCTGTGATGGTAGAAAACTGAGGATGGATCAATAACATTGTAGTGTAGTAACCCTGCAATACTAGTCTAAATGACAGAGTGAAAATAAGGAAGCCTTTACAGAATACATTTTTTCCCAAAACATGCAACCTGTTTGCAATAGGGCACTAAAGTAAAACTGCAAAAAATATGGCAAAGGAATTAACATTATGTCATCAGTACAAAGGGTTATGTTTGGGGCAAATCCAACACATCACTGAGTACCACTCTTCATATTTTCAAGCGTGGTGGTGGCTGCATCATGTAACGGATATGCTTGTCATCGGAAAGGAATAGGGAGTTTTTTAGGATACAAAAATGTAATAGATCTAAACACATGCAAAATCCTAAAGGAATACCTGGTTCAGTCTGCTTTCCAACAGACACTGGGAGACAAATTTACCTTTCAGCAGGACAATAACCAGTGGTGATTTTAGCATTTAAATCTTGATGGGGCAAACTAAACATTTTGGGTGATGCATGCCAGCAAAGCCACTACACAACACCATTTTGAATAATGGCGCAGGAGGAGATGGCTGCCGTTTTACGGGCTCGTAACCAATTGTGCTATTGTGTGTGTTTTTTCGCGTTATTTGTAACTTAATTTGTACATAATGTTTCTGCCACTAACTCTTATGACTGAAAAGAGCTTCTGGATATCAGGACAGCGATTACTCACCTCGTACTGGACAAAGATTTTTTTCTTTAACGAGTCAGACGCAAAGGATTTACTTAACACCCGACAAGTCCCAAATCCCCATCATTCGCATGAGAAAGAGATGGAGAGACGGAGACATAGGTCAGGGTGCCTTGTAAGGATCTGACGGCAAGTGGGTAATCTGCCTCAACCATCAGTCCTATTAGCCAATGTACAATCATTGGATAACAAAACAGACGAGCTACGATCACGAATCTCCTACCAACGGGACATTAAAAACTGTAATATCTTATGTTTCACAAAGTCGTGGCTGAACGACGACATAGATAACATACAGCTGGCGGGGTTTACGCTGCATCAGCAAGATAGAACAGCTGCCTCCGGTAAGACAAGGGGTGACGGTCTGTGTATATTTGTGAACAACAGCTGGTGCACAAAATTTTATACTAAAGAAGTCTCGAGGTTTTGCTCGCCTGAGGTAGAGTATCTCATGATAAGCTGTACACAACACTAGTTACCATAAGCAAACAGGAAAACACTCACCAGAGGCGGCGCTCCTAGTGGCCGGGGACTTTAATGCAGGGAAACTTAAATCTGTTTTACCTCATTTCTACCAATATGTTAAATGTGCAACCAGAGAAAAAAAAGCTCTACACCACCTTTACTTCACACATAGAGACACGCACAAAGCTCTCCCTCGCCCTCCATTTGGCAAATCTGACCATAATTCTATCCTCCTGATTCCTGCAAAAACTAAAGCAGGAAGCACCAGTGACTCGGTCAGTAAAGAAGGGGTCAGATGACGCAGATGTTAAGCTACAGGACTGTTTTGCGAGCACAGACTGGAATATGTTCCAGGATTCATCCGATGGCATTGAGGAGTACACCACATCAGTCCCTGGCTTCATCAATAAGTGCATCGATGACGTCATCCCCACAGTGACCATAAGTACATACCCCAACCAGAAGCCATGGATTACAGACAACATCCCGCTATGCCCTCCGATGAACCATCAAACAGATTTTAATGTCCCGTTGGTAGGATCATCTTGATCTTAGGTCATCGATTTTATTTTCCAATGATTGCACGTTGGCCAATAGAACGGATGGCAGTGGGGGTTTAGTCGCTTGCCTACAAATTCTCAGAAGGCAGACCGCCCTCCGCCCTCTTTTTCTCTGTCTTTTCTTCAAGCAAATGATGGGGATTTGGGCCTGTTCCAGAGAAAGCAGTATATTCTTCACGTCGGTCTCGTTAAAGGAAAAAGTTTCTTCCAGTTCGAGGTGAGTAATCGCTGTTCTGATGTCCAGAAGTTATGTTCTGTCATAAGATGGTAGCAGCAACATTATGTATGGAAAAAACGTTTTTTTAAAGTTACAAACAATGCAAATAAACTAACAAAATAGCACAGTTGGTTAGGAGAACGTAAAACCGGCTCTGACGCTTGTCGGATGTGGCAGGGCTTGCAAACTATTACAGACTACAAAGGGAAGCACAGCCGCAAGCTGCCCAGTGACACGAGACTACCAGATAACTTAAATTACTTCTATGCTCGGTTCGAGGCAAGCAACACTGAAGCATGCATGAGAGCATAAGCTGTTCCAGATGACTGTGTGATCACGCTTTCCGTAGCCGATGTGAGTAAGACCTTTAAACAGGTCAACATTCACAAGGCCGCAGGGCCAGACGGATTACCAGGATGTATACTCCGAGCATGTGCTGACCAACTGGCAAGTGTCTTCCCTGACATTTTTAACCTGTCCCTGACTGAGTCTGTAATACCAACATGTTTCAAGCAGACAACCATAGTCCCTGTGCCCAAGAACTCCAAGGTAACCTGCCTAAATGACTACCGACCCTTAGCACTAACGTCTGAAGCCGTAAAGTGCAACGAAATGCTGGTCATGGCTCAAATCAACACCATTATCCCAGAAACCCTAGACCACTCCAATTTGCATACCACCCCAACAGATCCACAGATGATGCAATCTCTATTGCACTCCACACTGCCCTTTCCCACCTGGACGAAAGGAACACCTATGTGAGAATGCTATTCATTGACTACAGCTCAGCGTTCAACACCATAGTACCCTCAAAGCTCATCACTAAGCTGAGGACCCTGGGACTAAACACCTCTCTCTGCAACTGGATCCTGGACTTCCTGACGGGCCGCGCCCAGGTGGTAAGGGAAGGCAACAACACCATCTGCCACGCTGATTCTCAACACGGGGGCCCCTCAGGGGTGCGGGCTCAGTCCCCTCCTGTACTCCCTGTTCACCCATGACTGCATGGCCAGGCACGACTCCAACACCATCATTAAGTTTGCCGACGACACAACAGTCGTAGGCCTGATCACCGACAACGATGAGACAGCCAATAGCGAAGAGGTCAGAGACCTGGCCATGTGCTGCCAGGATAACAACCTCTCCCTTAACGTGATCAAGACAAAGGAGATGATTGTCGACAACAGGAAAAGGATGAACGAGCATGTCCCTATTCTCATCGACGGGGCTGTATTGGAGCAGGTTGAGAGCTTCAAGTTGCTTGGTGTCCACATCGCCAACAAACTAACATGGTCCAAACACACTAAGACAGTCGTGAAGAGGGCACGACAAAGCCTATTCCCCCTCAGGAGACTGAAAAGATTTGGCATGGGTCCTCAGATCCTCAAATAGTTCTACAGCTGCACCATCGAGAGCATACTGACTGGTTGCATCACTGCCTGGTATGGCAACTGCTTGGCCTCCGACCCGCAAGGCACTTCAGATGGTAATGCATACGGCCCAGTGCATCACTGGGGCCAAGCTTCCTGCCATCCAGGACCTCTATACCAGGCAGTGTCAGAGGAAGGCCCTAAAAATAGTCAAAGACTCCAGTCACCCAAGTCATATTCTCTTTTCTACCGCACGGCAAGCGGTACCGGACTGCCAAGTCTAGGTCCAAAAGGCTTCTTAACAGCTTCTACCCCCAAGCCATAAGACTCCGAAACAGCTAATCAAACGGCTGCCCAGACTATTTGCATTGCCCCCTCCCCCCTCTTTTATGCTGATGCTACTCTCTGTTTATTTTCTATGCACAGTCACTTTAATTCTACCTACATGTACATATGACCTCAGTAACCTCGACTAACCTGTGCCCCCGCACATTGACTTTGTACCGGTACCCCCTGTATATAGCCTCGCTACTGTTGTTTTACTGCTCCTCTTTAATTATTAGTTATTTCTATTTTTTACTTATCTATTTTTTACTTAGCACTTATTTTTCTTCAAACTGCATTGTTGATTAAGGGCTTGTAAGTAAGCATTTCACTGTAAGGTCTTCAGCTATTGTATTCTGCGCACATGACAAATAAAATTGGAACACTGAAGAATACATTAATTGCATTATAACGGTGACAAACGGTGCCCACAAACTGTTGGGGCCTACATAAAGCTGTTCCAACAGCAGAGTCTCAACAGCAGTCCCAACACCTTAACACTGCTACACCTGGCTATCAGCGAAGCCTTGTCTAGCAGCGAAACAGTAAGTTTAGCCTCATTTACTGACTTCAAAAAAAACATAGTTGATATGGCTGACTTGCTTAAACAAATGTGGTTTCTTCTGACAATTGAGATGTACAAACTATGGCATAAGGGGACGACAAGTGGATAAAAGGCAATCCGTAACTACGATTAAGACAATGGGTGAACTAGGACGGACGTAGTCAATATAACTATTTGTTCAGCACTTTTGAAATGTACAGCGACAGAATTCAGAACATGGGCCGTTCTTACAGTGTTCTCCCTGTACACCAAGTCAGAACCATAGGATAAATAAATGGGGCATATAAGCACACAATGAAAGCTCTTAAAATATTTGATAATTACATGTTCTCCACCAAGTCAGAACAGTAGGCAAAAATAAGAGGGGAAAATAGACCAAATGATTAGGGTGAGGTACATGGGCTACTAACAGCTTTCTACACAACATACACTTAGTATTACTTTCTTCCCTAAAGTATACATATCTCCCTGGCATATTACATAATTTATGCAGCAGCCTACAAGACATTTTTGGACTCACCTTGTTGTGCTGTGCTCACTTGAACAGGGAGGTGGCACGGAGGTCCTTCGTGGGCAAATTTTGTCATCAAAGTTTGGCATTATCTGGATTTATGGGGCATTCAAGACAATTGACAACTCTGAAAAAAAACAAGGTCAAATCATGATGACGTCAGTGATCTTCAGGTCGGAGCTGTAGAAAAAGGCCTGAGTTCCCGATTTACAATTCCGAGTTGGATGACGGTTCAAAATGTATTTTCCCAGTCGGAGCTTGTTTTCCCAGTTGTCTTGAACTCACTGAAGTCAGATTTCCCAGTTCCGAGTTAAGTTGTTTTGAGCGTGGCAGAAATCATGCTGGATTGACAGCATGGCCAATGTTGAAAGTTTATCGTTCGGGCTCCCGAGTGGTGCAGCGGCCTAAGGCACTGCATCTCAGTGCTTGAGGCGTCACTACAGACACTCTGGTTAGAATCCAGGTTGTATCACAACTGGCCGGGATTGGGAGCCCCATAGGGTGGCGCACAATTGGCCCAGCATCGTCTGGGTTTGGCCGGTGTAGGCCGTCATTGTAAATAAGAATTTGTTCTTAACTAACTTGCCTAGTTAAAATAAAATAAAAAATAAGCTTGGAAAAGAGACCCTTAAACCCAGACTTGGGGCCACACAGCCACTCCACTGAATGACAGGCTAGTGATTTCTTTGCAACGCTTGCATTTAGCCAGTAATTCCTTCCAAACCACTCATTGTTCATTTTGCGATTTCCAACCTGTGTAATGTTTATGGCCGATGACCACCGATACGTTTTTATCAATAATTTATATTTATATGAGAAGGATTAAAAAGTATTTGCAAGTAGATTGTCAACTTGATTCATGATGATGTCTCCTAGCTTGCTAGCTAAGATTTTGAAAGTCTAATGTTGAGTCCAATCAAAGCTACTGTAGATATAACATGATTTGACATCATGTTATATGTGGCCAATGACCTTGAGCCTTCTTGGATTGGCACTTCTAATGTAACTCTATGGCAGCACCCAATGGGGCTTGAATTTTGAGCTCTACCCTTAGATTTGGAGGTGATGTAGTGTCCCCATGAGTGATAGAACACTGAGCCAATCACGGCGCAGCTAGAGAACATTACCAACGCCTACGCTCCGTATTTTCCGCTGGCTGCCTGACCACCACAGAAAGCACAGAGCTAGGCTGAAACACCTGCATTTTGGAGCTGCCTTACTCAAGAAAGCAAAAAAGAGATCATGTTCGTATGTGGCCTTATTAACTACATTTTTTACATTGTTTGCAAACTGATATGTGACGCGTATTCATGCGTGTCACACCTGCCCTGAATGATAGGTCGCCACTGACAATAACCTAATACACAAGGCCAAATATACTGTGGTGTTGCTTACCAAGACAACATTGAAAGTTTTTAAGTGGCCAATTTACAGTTTTGACTTAAATCGGCTTTAATATCTATGGCAAGACTTGAAAATGGCTGTCTAGCAATGATCAAAAACCATCTTGACAGCGCTTGAAGAATTTTTTAAATAATAATGTGCAAATATTGTACAATCCAGGTGTGCAAAGCTCTTAGAGACTTACCAAGTAAGACTCACAGCTGTAGTTGTTGCCAAAATAAATTCTAACTCGGGTGTGTGAACACTTATGTAAATTAGATAAGGGGTGTGAATACTTATGGAAATTAGATATTTCTGTATTCCATTTTCAATACATTTGCAAACATTTCTAAAAACATGTTTTCACTTTGTCGTTATTGGGTATTGTGTGTAGATGGGTGAGAAAAAATATATTTAATCAATTTTGAATTCAGGTTGTAACACAACAAAATGTGGAATAAGTCAAGGGGTATGAATACTTTCTGAAGGCACTGAACATACTATTGAAAAGTCATTCACAATTTGGTTATGGTGGTGCCAATCTGAGACAAACTTATTTTTGTCAATTTTTACTCAGCAGACCATATTATCCTCAGACATATATTCTGTAAAATAAATCATAGATTTTTGTCTGCTGGGGCCACCTCTAGGAAGAGCTGCAGGAACACAGTGACTTTCTCCAACAGTCCAGGGCACAGTTTGAAGTGGATGAATGGCACATAAACCAAAACACCACTAAAGATAAACAAGGTGACATAGAGGTACTCTATCGCGGGGTTGTCAATTATAGGTGCCAGCACAAGGAAAATTGCTGCGATGATGACCAAGATGGGGATTACAATAGGAACCTGGATGAACAAACAAAAACAATGGTACGCTCACAAGAGGTGTGGGCAGCAGATGTGACCATTTGTGTAATTAAATTGTTATAAACCAATGTCTTGTTCAAATGGACTCAGACCTTTATAAATAAAAGTAGAAATGAGATATTGTATGAGACTCACCCTATATGGCCTGGGAAGTTCAGGTTTCTTGATCTTGAGGTAGAGGAGCCCAGACAGAGTGATTGCATAGAAGAACCAGGCAGTGAAACTGGCAATATCAATGGAGAGGGATGTGAGATAAATAAAGCAACAACAAAAAGTTGATGTATTGAGCAATTTTAAAGTCAGCATAAACTACCTGAAGTAGTTGACAATGCTCTGAAAGTCACCAGGGATGAGAACCAGGAGTGAGATAGCCGTGGTGAAGATCAGGGCTGGAGAGGGGGTCAGTCGATTCACATGGGCCATGGACAGAATATCAGGCTGGGGAAGGAAAAAAAACACAAATGTTGACATAAAAAACTATCACTTACATCAGAAAAAAAAGGTTTTGCTAAAATTGTCTGTCTCTCGAATGTGTTTCTCACCATGTGTCCCTCTCTTGCAGCCACAAAGCACACCCGGCCGCCACTAAAGAATGTTCCATTCAGGGAGCCGAAAGCAGACAAAGCGGCTGCGATGGACATCACCCATCCCCAGCTCCCGAGCACCTTATTCCTGTTGACGACAACTAGGTAATTTCTCAGCTCACCACAAATGTAAAGAAATGAGAGAGAGGTGTGTGAATGGAGTCAAGCTCTCTCACCCCCAGGTGACAGCCACTGCATTTGACGACATCAGTTCTCTGGGCGTCATGGCAGCCAGGTAGCTCACATTGACTAGTAGATACAGCATGGTTACCATGGGGATGGCAATTATAACTGCCCTGGGCAGATTTACCTGAGAGGGTGCAAGGTGGAGAAAGATAGTTTACATCCTTAAGATCATGTAAGGAAATGCATTACTTATTACAGTGCATTCTTACCTCAGGTCTTTTCAACTCTTCTGTCACATAGTTCAAGTTGTACCAGCCAGCGAAGGACCAGAGGCCTTGGTAAAAAGCCATCCCTATGGAGCTCAAACCCAAGTTCGTACCATCAAAAGCATTTTGTTGTACAGCAACATTGCCCTGTGCAATTATCACTATCCCTCCAATTACTATAACCATCAGTGCAAATAGCTTAGCCACCAAGAAGACCACCTGAATTCTCATGGCTAAACGTACATTCAAGATGTTTGCCATGGCTACAACCATGATGGCTGCAACAGCAGCACACTTCACTATTAGCTGAGGAGGAGAACAGCCTTGGTAGAAAGGTGCCACAGCATATTCTGCAAAACTGAGGGATATTGCTGCAATGCTTGCTGGTTTCACCAATAGTAGGAAGGTGAAGGCCACAAAGAAGGCAGGAAACTGTCCATAGATTCGAAGAATGTAGATAAAGTCCCCTCCTGATTCTTTAATAATGGTTCCTAGCTCAGCATATGAGAGTGCCCCCAGCATGGCTACAAGGCCAGACAATGCCCAAATGATCAGGCTTGCCCCTGGACTTCCAATGTATGACAGCACAAACTGAGGGGACATGAATATTCCCGATCCAATCATGGTTCCTGCTACCAATGACACAGCACTGACTAAACCCAACTCGCGCTTCAGTTGAATCCTCTCTGTTTCTGTTTCTGCCATGGCCAGACCCCAAATGTATTCAAACAACAGGAGAAACTGTTGTCAACGATAGATCGTCTCTTCTTTTAGGCAAGAACAATTATGACAAACACCTGGCTAATCTTTGATGCTGGGTGTAAAGTCCTTAGTTAATATTAACTTCTCAGGTTAAATAAAGTATATTGTTGTGTCGTCTTTGTTTATAGCTGTAAAATGGTTCCCATAAAGATTACACCCCCCCCTAGGAGAGTGATAAAAGGGGATGCTATGTCATCGTACAGTTAGATTATTCCTTTAAATGTTTATGGATGGCGTAGATTTCTTCTCTTTCCCTGAGGGTTGGAAAAATCAAGGCCAAGGTTGACCTCTCACCATTGTTATGTGTGTTGGTGCTAAAGCCACATGCAATTGCTGTCAGAAGCCATGTGAATATAGAAATTACAGCTGAGTGTAGACTTGCCCCCTAGCTGATGATGTTGGTCTGCAGACATACTATATGTTAGACTGATCCAGATGGAAAGACAGTGTATCAAATGCAATCTAGATAAGGGCACACAGTATCGCTGTCCGTGGGATTGTTCAAATATCAAAGCATTTTGTCAGGATGCGATAAATTATACTTTTTGTCAGGTATTGGTGTAGTTGATTTTCCTGCATATTCTATACTCAGTATTTTTGGTTTGTTTCATGTGGCCTGTAACCTCAGTAGTACAAAAAATGAAATGGTCTATTTTTTCTACTCCAGGTAAAACATACAATTGTAGCACTCCAGAAATATCCAGACAAAACACTATAAACTGTTTATTTGTTCCTTACCTCAGGCCGTTTTAGTTCTTCTGTGACATAATTCAAAGTGTTCCAGCCATCATAGGACCACAGACCCTGATAAAGAGAAATCCCAATGGAACTGATTTCCACATTGGTCCCTTTAAAGGAATCCTCAAAGTTTTCAGTGTTCCCCTTGAAAAGCAGCACCACACCTCCAATAATTATCACTGCCAAGGCCACCAGCTTGATCACCATGGAAAATACCTGGATGAACATAGCCAGACGTACATTCATACTGTTCACAATTGCTAACACCAAAATCCCTGCTGCAGCCACACACTTGACCACCAGCTCTGGAGGGGTACAGTCATGGTAGAAAGGAGCCACTGCATATTCAGCAAAGCTCAGTGCTATCCCTGTTGCACTGGCAGGTCTCATCACAACGACGAAGCTAAAGACAAACATGAAGGCAATTACTTGGCCAAATATCCGCAGAATATATATGTACTCTGCCCCAGACTCAGAAATGACAGTGCCCAGTTCAGCATAGCAAAGGGAACCCAACGTGGCCAGCAGACCACAGGCTGCCCAGATCACCAGGCTGGCTCCTGGGCTTCCTATGTTGACCAGCACAGACTGAGGGGACATAAAAATTCCAGATCCCATCATGGTCCCGGCAATGAATGAGATAGCACCAATAAGCCCCACCTCACGCTTCAAGGTGAGTTTCTGTGTTTTAGCTGCCATCCTGAGACTTGGTAGTAGATCTATTCTCAACAGATATGTTTTACCAACAACGAGGTCCAAACTGGGGAGAGGCATAAATGTTTTGTCCGTACAGGACAAGGTCACACCTACTATTACATCAGTTAACTATTACTAGACTGGGACTAAGTTGAGTCAAGGCTGTCGGCTTTAATCTACTAGGAAACTTTAACCTACTAAAGAAGAAAGAAACATACCAGGAATATATATACCCATATACTATCATTTCAAACATTCTGGAACAGTAGTAGTACCTCAAATAGCTTAGAGGAAGGGTGGTTCACTAAAATGTATGATGTTTCACTTTGGTATCAACCGAGTTGGCCCTAAATCATCAATAGGTATACTGTTTTTTATGTGTCAGGGACACAGTTAAAGTAGGGCATGTTATGCTTCCCTGAGCCTTGGAGTAAAGCATGCTGCATTATTGAAAATACAGTAGATACCAAAAAGATGCAGGCACAGCATACCTAAACCACTTTTAGTGGTCCTTTGAAATCACCCTGTATGAGATATAATGAAAATATGATGTATTACAGTATGTACTTTAAATCAGTACTAACATAACTATAATGTGCAGTTTCTATAGGCTAATGTAAGTGTGACAGCTCTACAATGTGTGACAGTTCTGTTATTTTCTACCTCAGGATGTTTCAGCTCTTCTGTCACAATTTAAGTTGTTCCATCCATTGTAGGACCACAGACTCTTATAGAAAACAATACCTATTGGATTGATGCCTGGTCCCTTTAAAATAATCCTGAAAGCCTTTGATGAGCAATACCACTCCTCCAATAATGATTACTGACAGTGCCAGCACAGTGCCAACATGAAGAACACTTGCATTCCTAGATTCCTGCCTTTCTAGGGAATGTTGCCTAGTCACTGTGCTTCTACATCTGCATTGCTTGCCTTTTGGGGTTTTAGGCTGGGTTTCATTATAAACACTTTGTGACATCTGCTGTATAATGGGCTTTATAAATACTTTTGATTTTATTTGATATTCAACAAAGCTCAGTGAGATCCCTGCCCACTGGCAAGCCTCACAAATATGATTGAGCTGAAAATTAACATGAAGGAAATGTGTCCTTAACAATAATTTTTTACCATAGACCAACAAGATATCTGTAGAGAAAAACTTTAACTTCTGTGTCCAAGTATTTTATAACCACCTTTCAGTGTCAATGGATTGTTACAGATTAGATAGGGACTGCTGTTTTCTTTTTTTCTTTTGCACCAATGACAACTTTGTGTGTGTGTGTGTGTGTGTGTGTGTGTGTGTGTGATTGACCACCTGATTATCTGGTACACCCATTGCACATGATTAACCGTTTTTACAAATTGTTTCAACATTATATACAGTACTACTCAAATGAGTTACGTCACCCTAGATCATCAACTAGATTCAGCCATGGGCCCAAACTGTAACGATCGTCTAAAGGAGTAGACCAAGGTGCAGCGTGGTAAGTGTTCATCTGGAATTTATTTTAAATCAGAACACTTAAACAAAATAATAAACAATGAATAAACAACCGTCACGTCTTGCAGGCTATACCGAGCAGTACAAAAATAAGATCCCACAACTCAAGGAGGGAAAAGGGCTGCCTAAGTATGGTTCCCAATCAGAGACAACGATAGGCAGCTGCCTCTGATTGGAAACCATACCTGGCCAAAACATAGAAATATAAACCATAGAATGCCCACCCCACACCCTGACCTAACAAAATAGAGAAATAAACCGTCTCTCTCCGGTCAGGGCGTGACACAAACAGATATATTTTTTACATTTTCAAACCATGCTTACATTTGTAAAGAACTACTTCTCTCTGTTTTGCGTGGGAATACTTTGGAAAAATGTTTAGTTGGGTGGGCTGGTCGAAATTGACACAATTTTTTATTATATATACTGCTCAAAAAAATTAAGGGAACACTAAAATAACACATCCTAGATCTGAATGAAAGAAATAATCTTATTAAATACTTTTTTCTTTACATAGTTGAATGTGCTGACAACAAAATCACACAAAAATAATCAATGTAAATCCAATTTATCAACCCATGGAGGTCTGGATTTGGAGTCACACTCAAAATTAAAGTGGAAAACCACACTACAGGCTGATCCAACTTTGATGTAATGTCCTTAAAACAAGTCAAAATGAGGCTCAGTAGTGTGTGTGGCCTCCACGTGCCTGTATGACCTCCCTACAACGCCTGGGCATGCTCCTGATGAGGTGGCGGATGGTCTCCTGAGGGATCTCCTCCCAGACCTGGACTAAAGCATCCGCCAACTCCTGGACAGTCTGTGGTGCAACGTGGCATTGGTGGATGGAGCGAGACATGATGTCCCAGATGTGCTCAATTGGATTCAGGTCTGGGGAACAGGCGGGCCAGTCCATAGCATCAATGCCTTCCTCTTGCAGGAACTGCTGACACACTCCAGCCACATGAGGTCTAGCATTGTCTTGAATTAGGAGGAACCCAGGGCCAACCGCACCTGCATATGGTCTCACAAGGGGTCTGAGGATCTCATCTCGGTACCTAATGGCAGTCAGGCTACCTCTGGCAAGCACATGGAGGGCTGTGCGGCCCCCCAAAGAAATGCCACCCCACACCATGACTGACCCACCGCCAAACCGGTCATGCTGGAGGATGTTGCAGGCAGCAGAACGTTCTCCACGGCGTCTCCAGACTCTGTCACGTCTGTCACGTGCTCAGTGTGAACCTGCTTTCATCTGTGAAGAGCACAGGGCGCCAGTGGCGAATTTGCCAATCTTGGTGTTCTCTGGCAAATGCCAAACGTCCTGCATGGTGTTGGGCTGTAAGCACAACCCCCACCTGTGGACGTCGGGCCCTCATACCACCCTCATGGAGTCTGTTTCTGACCGTTTGAGCAGACACATGCACATTTGTGGCCTGCTGGAGGTCATTTTGCAGGGCTCTGGCAGTGCTCCTTCTGCTCCTCCTTGCTCAAAGGTGGAGGTAGCGGTCCTGCTGCTGGGTTGTTGCCCTCCTACGGCCTCCTCCACGTCTCCTGATGTACTGGCCTGTCTCCTGGTAGCGCCTCCATGCTCTGGACACTACGCTGACAGACACAGCAAACCTTCTTGCCACAGCTCGCATTGATGTGCCATCCTGGATGAGCTGCACTACCTGAGCCACTTGTGTGGGTTGTAGACTCCGTCTCATGCTACCTCTAGAGTGAAAGCACCGCCAGCATTCAAAAGTGACTAAAACATCAGCCAGGAAGCATAGGAACTGAGAAGTGGTCTGTGGTCCCCACCTGCAGAACCACTCCTTTATTGGGGGTGTCTTGCTAATTGCCGATAATTTCCACCTGTTGTCTATTCCATTTGCACAACAGCATGTGAAATTTATTGTCAATCAGTGTTGCTTCCTAAGTGGACAGTTTGATTTCACAGAAGTGTGATTGACTTGGAGTTACATTGTGTTGTTTAAGTGTTCCCTTTATTTTTTTGAGCAGTGTATATAGGCAACAGGTGTAGACCAATCAGAGGCAGATATATATATATATATATATATAAGATAAAACATTGTGTGTGTCAAAATTGTTCTCATGAACTTATCCTCTGCAGCAGAGGTAACTCTGGGTCTTCCTTTCCTGTGGCGGTCCTCATGAGAGCCAATTTCATCATAGCGCTTTCCGGATTGACTGACCTTCATGTCTTAAAGTAATGATGGACTGTTGTTTCTCTTTGCTTATTTGAGCTGTTCTTGCCATAATATGAACTTGGTCTTTTCCCAAATAGGGCTATCTTCTGTATACCACCCCTACCTTGAATCGGCCCAGAAGCTAGTATGGGTATTCGAACACAGCTAATGGGTATACAAAACATTGCAACAGGTGTAGACCTTACAGTGAAATGCTTACTTACAAGCCTTTAACCAACAATGAAGTTTTGAGAAAATACCTAAAAATAAGATTAACAAATAATTAAAGAGCAGCAGTAAAATAACAATAGCGGGGCTATATACAGGGGGTACTGGTACAGAGTCAATGTGCGGGGGCACCGGTGTCGAGGTAATTGAGGTAATATGTACATGTATGTAGAGTTATTAAAGTGACTATGCATAGATAACAACAGAGAGTAGCAGCAGATGTTCAGGAGTCTTTTGGCTTGGGGGTAGAAGTTGTTTGGAAGCCTCTTAGACTTGGTGCTCCGGTTCCGCTTGCCGTGCGGTAGCAGAGAAAACCGTCTATGATTAGGGTGGCTGGAGTCTTTGACAATTTTTAGGGCATTCCTCTGACACCGCTTGGCATAGAGGTCCTGGATGGCAGGAAGCTTGGCCCCAGTGACGTACTGGGCCGTACACACTACCCTCTGTAGTGTCTTGTGGTCGGAGGCCCGAGCAGTTGCCATACCA
This sequence comes from Salmo trutta, assembly GCF_901001165.1. Classification (NCBI taxonomy): domain Eukaryota; kingdom Metazoa; phylum Chordata; class Actinopteri; order Salmoniformes; family Salmonidae; genus Salmo; species Salmo trutta. The sequence continues at coordinate 15,274,140 of NC_042989.1, read as the reverse complement.
GGCAGTGATGCAACCAGTCAGGATGCTCTCGATGGTGCAGCTGTAAAACCTTTTGAGGATCTGAGGACCCATGCCAAATCTTTTCAGTCTCCTGAGGGGGAATAGGCTTTGTCGTGCCCGCTTCAGGACTTTCTTAGTGTGTTTGGACCATGTTAGTTTGTTGGTGAGTGGACACCAGGCAACTTGAAGCTCTCAACCTGCTCTGCTACAGCACCGTCGATGAGAATGGAGGCGTGCTCCGTCCTCCTTTTCCTGTAGTCCACAATCATCTCCTTTGTCTTGATCACGTTGAGGGAGAGGTTGTTGTCCTTGCATCACATGGTCAGGTCTGTGACCTCATCCCTATAGGCTGCTCTTTCAATGAGATAGCTTTCACCTGGATAGTCTATTATCCCTCATTAAATCTACTATAATCAGTGTAGATGAAGGGGAGGAGACAGGTTAAAGAAGGATTTTTAAGCCTTGAGACAATTAAGACATGGGTTGTGTATGTGTACCATTCAGAGGGTGAATGGGCAAGACATAAAATGTAAGTGTCTTTGAACGGGGTATGGTAGTAGGTGCCAGGCGCACTGGTTTGTGTCAAGAAATGCAATGCTGCTGTATTTTTCCAAGCTCAATACTTTCCAGTGTGTTTCAAGAAAGGTTTACCATCCAAAGGACATCCAGCCAACTTGACACAACTGCATTGGAGTCAACAATGCAGGGGTGCAACTCAATATTAAATATCAAATTCAAACATGATTAAGAGTGTTGGGAAAGGTCACACTCCTCAAGATGTTCAATGTATGGTTTCCAGATTTTATCCAACTTGTTTTTTTTTTAACACAAAATCTAATGGAATGTAACTACAAAGTTCAGCCCTCCAGTTTCGTTCTTGACTGTTAGTATGATGCTTTCCAATTGATAGCTATACCTTTTTTTGCAGCAATTAGACCTAAGTTACAAAACTTTCAATGTATATATTTCCCAACAGACGTATTTTTGGAGATGAATGGATATAAATTCCTAGACACAATGATGTGATTGCACAGACATTATCCCAAAGTGATGTCGGTTTGTCACAGGACCAGAGCATAATAATTGGGTTCCTTAAAAAAAAAATTGCATCTCCAACAGATATTACATTTCTAGATGTATTACATGTATTCTGGCAGGAGTGTAGTACGTCCTATGGATTATCTTGAATTGCAATAATTTATGTGTAAGGTTGTAGGAGCAAATAGGAACATTTTCACATATCTGTGGCCAATAGTTCTCATCAATTTCTTCTTTGAGATCTGTTTTCTGAGCTGTCAGGTAGAAATGCATTTAACCCATATCATGGCAATCAGCTTCTTTGGCGTTGCAGCTTCTTTCAGTATTTTTTCAATGCTTGATGCTTTAGGTCCATCCAGATTCTTTTGAAGCGATTGACTAATATTTCTTAGTTGTCCGAATTTAAAGAAATTGGTCTTGGATAACTCATATTTTTCTTGTAATTGATTGAATGACAGTAGAGAGCCATTATAATATATATGCTCAAAATTCATGATGCCACTTTGGAACCAGGACTTAAAGGTATTGCCATTAAATGCTGGAGCTAAGGTTGTGTTGTTCCAAATATTGGTGCCTGGCGATATTGGTTTCTTCCATTTCATGAATTTATGCACCTTCTCCCAAATACGAATTGAAAATCATTGGATGGTCAGTTTTTTCTTTAATGCCTTGGACCCAAAGTAGTGAATATATTTTAAATCATAGGGTATTACGTGTATGGCTTCAATACTCCTCCAAGCACAAAGATAGTCTGCTGTCCATTGTTTAAATGAGCGCAGTTGTGCGGCCCAGTAACGCATTTTCATATGAGGTAGGTGTAAAACATTCAATTTGACTCTTGACGTCTTTCCATTCCAAATAAAGTTGGAGAGTTAGCCATTTATTTTCTTAAATAAATTGAATGGAATTGAAATGGGTAAATCTTGGAATAAATAAATCAACCTTGTTAATACATTCATTTTTAAGTTGGCCCTACCTAAGATAGAAATAGGGAGAGTTCTCCATCTCTGAACATTTGATTCAATATTATCCAGTACTGAACAAAAATATAAATGCAAAGCTCTAATCTATGGATTTCACATGACTGGGCAGGGGCGCAGCCATGGGTAGGCCTGGGAGGGCATAGGCTCACCCACTGGGGAACCAGGCCTAGCCAATCAAAAAGTGTTTTTCGCCAGAAAAATTGCTTTATTACAGACAGAAATACTCCTCAGTTTCATCAGTTGTCTGGGTGGTTGGTCTCAGGTGAAGAAGCCGGATGTGGAGGTCCTGGGCTGGCGTGATTACACGTGGTCCGCGGTTGTGAGGCCGGTACGACGTTGGTGGCGGCTTATGGTAGAGAAATTAACATTAAGTTCTCTGGCAACAGCTCTGGTGGACATTCCTGCAGTCAGCATGCCAATTGCACACTCCCTCAAAACTTGAGACATCTGTGGCATTGTGTTGTGTGACAAAACTGCACATTTTAGACTGGCATTTTATTGTCCCCAGCACAAGGTGCACATGTGTAATGATCATGCTGTTGAATCAGCTTCTTGATATGCCACACCTGTCAGGTGGATGGATTATCTTGGTAAAGGAGAAATGCTCAATAACAGAGATGTAAATGAATTTGTGCACAAAATTGGAGAGAAATAAGCTTTATGTTCATGTGGAACATTTCTGGAATCTTTTATTTCAGCTCATGAAACATGGGACCAACACTTTACATTTTGCATTTATATTTTTGTTCAGTAATATGTTACATTTTTAAATGTTTGCTAAGATGCTGTATGTATAAATTGTACATGCTGAAACAGTCATTAGTTTTGGGCTAGACTATGATCTGTAAACGTCTCCCCTTTTTAAAAAGTTTAGCACTCGTCAACCTCAGATGTGTATTAAGTATGCATGTAAAGTGGACTTGAGTGCTGAAAACCTAAACGTATAAAACTAAATTGACCAGGAGAGATAGCCGTCAAACATACTTGGATGGGAAGAATCATCACAGATACCCTTGTAAGGTGTTGTGTAGTATGTTTATTGTTGAATATGTAATATAGTGAAACAACATGTTTTATATATGCTTAGTAAACAATGGCATAAAAAGGCAAAACGCAATAAAGAGAAAATACATTTACAATGGTTATCTCTATATTAGTATTACCTACATCAGCCCATTAAAATATCTAGGTAGAGCACAGAGGACTTAGAGCATGTGGGTAAACGAATAAAAACACAAAACTAATGAAAGAGCAGACAGGGCCACACATTTCAGGAGCACACAGACACCAACAATATCCCTGGCATCAATAGTTTCAACTGGCTCGGCTCGCTATTACAGCACCACCAATTTCTATTTATTGAAGGCGGATAAAATTCCTATTGAGAAAGGTGGCTGGAAACTGCAGATGAATCGACCAAAGTCTGCCAAAAGCTACAGCACTGTGTTTGTTACAGTGAAAATCAGGAGATACCCCATTTGTTTGAGCTCCTCCGCAAAAACCTGTTACAGAGTCTAGCCTTGCATAGTGTGGCACTGTCATCGACTCCCTTGTGAAGAAGAAGAATATGAGCACCATGACAATGGGGAAGTAGAGGATGGTGGTGGCTGATGATCTGCAGCTTGGAGAAGAAGTAGTGCATGTCGTAGACCAACAGGTAGACTGCCATGAAGAGACTGGTCAGGAAGGAGTGCCACCAGCAGTGAGTCCTATACAAAACAACACACTCTTTGGGTTCGGCTCAATACAATGTTTGACACTGTAGTGAGGTCTAAGTGCTTGGATCGATGAGCAGAGATAAAATTAGTGCTGTTTTATTTTATTTAACCTTTATTTAACTAGGCAAGTCAGTTAAGAACAAATTGTTATTTACAATGACGGCCTACCAAATGGCAAAAGTCTTCCTGCGGGGACGGGGGCTGGGATTTAAAAAAAATATATATATAGGACAAAACACACATCAGGACAAGAGAGACACCATAACACTACATAAAGAGAGACCTAAAACAACAACATAGCATGGTAGCAACACAACAAGGCAACATGGTTGCAACACAACATGGCAGCAGCACAATATTGTAGCAGTAGAAAACATGGTACAAACATTATTGGGCACAGACAACAGCACAAAGGGCAAGAAGGTAGAGACAACAATACATCACGTGAAGCAGCCACAACTATCAGTAAGAGTGTCCATGATTGAGTCTTTGAATGAAGAGATGGACATAAAACTGTCCAGTTTTAGTGTTTTTTGCAGCTCGTTCCAGTCGCTATGAGAAATGAGATAGAAACATTTGCATAATTTAGAATGTTTACATAAAACTAAAATAGATTTACTGTTGACACGAAGACTTCACACTTGGTAGCTAAATATAACGACATTGATAATCTTGCAAACTGGAAATGTTGGAAATCCGTTTGACTAATATTACACAATGCATTTACAGTACATGCAGAGAGCGAGAGCACAGTATTGAGATATCCATGTACAGTGCCTTTGGAAAGATTTCAAACCCCTTCACTTTTTCCCACAATTTGTTATTATTCTAAAATTGATTAAACATTTTTTCCCCCTTATCAATCGACATTACAATACCCCATAATGACAAAGCAAAAGAGGTTTTTAGACATTTTGGCTAATTGATTAAAAATATAAGACAGAATATGACATTTACGTAAGTATTTAGACCCTTTACTCAGTACTTTGTTGAAGCACCTTTGGCAACAATTACAGCCTCGAGTCTTCTTGGGTATGACACTACAAGCTTGGCACACCTGTATTTGGGGAGTTTCTCCCATTCTTCTCTGCAGATCCTCTCAAGCTCTGTCAAGTTGGATGGGGAGCGTTGCTGCAAGGCTATTTTCAGGTCTCTCCAAAGATGTTCGATCGGGTTCAAGTCCAGGCTCTGGCTGGGCCACTCAAGGACATTCAGAGATTTGTCTGAAAGCCACTCCCGTGTCGTCTTGGCTGTGTGCTTAGGGTCGTTGTCTTGTTGGAAGGTGAACCTTCGCCCCACTCTGGAGCAGTTTTCATCAAGGATCTCTCTGTACTTTGCTCCGTTCATCTTTGCCTCGATCCTGACTAGTCTCCCAGCACCTTAAAAACACCCCCACAGCATGATTTTGCCACGACCATGCTTCACCGTAGAGAGGTGCCAGGTTTTCTCCAGACGTGATGGTTTTTATTCAGGCCAAAGAGTTGAATCTTGGTTTCATCAGAGCAGAGAATCTTGTTTCTCATGATCTGAGAGTCTTTAGGTTCCTTTTGGCAAACTCCAAGCGGGCTGTCATGTGTCTTTTACTGAGGAGTGGCTTCTGTCTGGCCACTCTACCATAAATGCTTGATTGGTGGAGTGGTGCAGAGATGATTGTCCTTCTGGAAGGTTATCCTATCTCCACAGAGGAACTGTGGAGATAGGAGAAATCTGATGTTAATCTGATATTATACGTTAGCTAGTTAGTTGATGTTGTTCTAGCTAGCTCACCCAAAGCAGGCTTTTCTCCTCCTCGCTGGTCTGCAGACTACATGATCATGATGTTGTGGCTGTACTGTAACATTTAACGGACACTACAACAACAACAACTATCTAGCTATATGAGATAGACATTTTCAGGAAAAGCAGCTCTATAGCAAGCCAATAAAATGAATATCATTGCATTGGTTCGACATTGGCATCGAGCTAGCTCATCTCGCCTGGGTACTAATCTTCCCCATCCCCTCGTCTTGATTCTCCATGAAGCCAGTGGCGATTTTAGCATGTACATCTTGAGGCATGCCAGCAAAGTCACTATGCAAAACAAAGCAACACTAATCAATACATTAATTGAACTATAACAGTGACAAACGGTGCCCACAAACTGTTAGGGCCTACATAAAGTTGTCCCAACAGCAGAGGTTTTTTTTCAGCACCATGGAGTGAATCCTTACCACTGCTACACCTGGCTGTCAGCGGAGCCTTGTCTGGCAGCGAATCAGTTCATTCAGCCTCATTTACTGCCTTTAAAAAAAACATAGCTGATATGGCTGACTTGCTTAAACAAATGTGGTTTCTACTGACAATTGAGATGTACAAAATATGGCATAAGGGGGCGATGAGCGGATAAGTAATTTAGATTAAGATATTAATGAGCGAACTAGGACGGACGTAGTCAATATAACTATTTTTCAGCACTTTTGAAATGTACAGTGACAGAATTCAGAACATGGGCCGTACTTACAGTGTTCTCCCTGTACACCAAGCCAGAACCGTAGGATAAATAAATGGGGCATATAAGCAGACAATGAAAGCTCTTACAATATTCAATGATTACATTTCTCTTAAACAGGCTATAGGCTACATGTGCACCACAAAGTCAGAACAGTAGGCTAAGTTATGAAGGGGAAAGGGACCAAATTATTAGGGTGAGGCACATGGGCTACTAACAGTTTACTACACAACATACACTTAGTATTACTTTCTTATCTACAGTATACATATCTCCTTGGCATATTACATCATTTATGTAGCAGCATACAATATATTTTTGGACTCGCCTTGTTGTGCTGTGCTCACTTGAACAGGAAGGTGGCGTGGTGGTCCTTCTTGTGGGCACATTTTGTCTTCAAACTTTGTAATCAAAGTCTGGCATTCTCTGAATTTATGGTGCTTTCAAGACAGCTGGGAACTCTGAAAAAGGTTGAATCATGACATCAGGGATCTTCAGGTCGTAGGTGTAGAAAGAGGCGTGGGTTCCTGACTTGGAATGCAGAGTTGGAAGACCGTTAAAAAAGTATTTTCCCAGTCAGTTAGCCACTGATTTCTTCCAAACCACTCATTGTTGAACTTGCGATTTTCAACTTGTTGTGTAATGTTTATATCCAATGGCCGATGAGCACCGATACATTTTATGCATAATTTATCATCATATGACAAGGATTGAAAAGGATTTGCAAGTAGATTGTCGACGTGATTCATGATGATGACTACTTGTCTAGCTTGTTTGCTAAGATTTTTGAAAGTATGATGTTGATATCAGTCCAATCAAAGCTACTGTAGATATCATGTGATTTGACATCATTTTATCTGTGGCCAATGACTTTGAGCCTTCTTGGATTGGCACTTCTAATGTAACTTTATGGCAGCATCCAAGGTGGTTGAATTTTTGAGCTCCCCCCATTAGATTATGCGTTGATGTAGTGTCCCCATGAGTGACAGAACACTGAGCCAATCACAGCGCAACTAGAGAACATTACCAACCCTATGCTTCGTATTTTCCACCACCACAGAAAGCACTGAGCTAGGCTGAAATAACTGCATTTTGGAGCTGCCTTACTCAAGAAAGAAAAAAAGAGACCATGTTTGTATGTGGCTTTATTAACTTTATGATTTCATTTTTTTTTACATTGTTTGCAAACTGATATGTGACACGTATTAATGCCAAAATAACATGCAAAACAGGCAAAATAAATGATGACGGGTCGCCACTGCAGGGATCTAGCCTCCTAACGTTAGCCAACTTGAGAAAATATCTCAGCTTGCTAACTAGCAAAGTCAACCAACTACACACCAAATATACACAGAGCAAACAATTATTTTCTAATGTTATTCTCTACTAAAAGACAAGTACATCAGACCTATTGCTCTGATACACAATGTATGAACCACTAGATACAGGCCAGCCAGAAGCCTCTAATGCTAGCTAGATAACTGTGATGTACTATTCAGGTATCCGTAGCTGAACTGGAGTGACGTGATGTGTATTCAGACTGTACTTCGGTAAACTGGAGAGTCTAATAGGGTCCAGCTGCGAAGTTATCTCTCAGAGAAGTCATCCCTCAGGGTCCATATGCTGCCACCTACCAATATGTCATCTCTTAGTGCAGTGCATCTCTCAGGAAAAGTGGGGGTGTCGAAAGGAGTGGGCGTTTCGAAAGGAACCATATATGGAGAAGTGGGGGTTTCGAAAGGAGTGGGCGTTTCGAAAGGAACCATATATGGAGAAGTGGGGGTGTCGAAAGGAGTGGGCGTTTCGAAAGGAACCATATATGGAGAAGTGGGGGTTTCGAAAGGAACCATATAAGGAGAAGTGGGGATTTCGAAAGGAGTATTTTAAACTAGAAGCGCTGGAATTCCATAACCACTAGAACCGCCATGACTTGATATTTCAATTATTATTATTCAATATTCAATAATAAATAATACATTGTAAAATGAATGCATTTTTTATAAGGTAAGGTAGCTAACCTTAGCTAGCATTTACATTTACAAAAAACGTAATGTTACATACATGGCTACCGGTAGGTAACGTTCAAAGACACAGCTCACAGTGAGTGACTATACTATTTTTTTTTGCATAACTGAAATTCCTTACTGTCATCTCTGTAGACCATGACTAACGTCCGATAACCCTAACAATGTCTTGAGTGGCACCTTTCGAAACCCCCTCTTCTCTTTATATGGTTCCTTTCGAAATGACCACCCACTTTTCCTGAGCGATGCACTGCACTGAGAGATGACATATCAGTAGGTGGCAAAATAGAGACTCTGAGTGATGACTGGTCTGAGATATGATGTCGCAGCTGGACCCCTCTCGAGTTCTAGACAGTTACAATTAATATTGTAACAACATAACATGCTGTCAGACTAAACCACCAAAAAATAGATGGCTCTGTTACAACTACCATTCAGCTTGTGTCTACAAGAAAATCTTGCCGAAAACCGGAAGATTTGGTTGCAAAAGTTTTAATTGTGGCGTTGCTGAAAAGGAGGAAAAATTGCAATATGCTACGTTCTTACACGTTGCGGGAGAGGAGGCAATCAAGGTATGCAACACGTTTGAATTTGCTGAAGGCGTGAAAGACAAGATTGCCTCGGTGAAACAGAAATTCAAAGACTATTGTGAACCCAGGAGGAACCTAGCTTACATTTGACACATGTTTTTCATGAGGGCTCAGGGGCCTTCAGAAAGTATTGATGCTTACGTCACTGACTTGAGGAACAAAGCAAAAGACTTGTGTGTTCGGTCAACTGCATGAGTAAGACAGAGAATCGTTTGTGGCATAAAAGATGACCAAGTAAGAGGCAGGTTGTTGAGAGAAGCGTATCTCACATTGGCTAAAGCTATTGATGTGTGTCGTGCCAGTGAAATCACGTCCAGTCAGGTAAAAATGTACACAAGATAAGAAAAGTTAAACCTGTAAAGAGGTTCAACAAGAACAGAGAAAAGGCAGCTCAAGATTCACAAAAGAAGAGTCACAGCCAAAATCTGCAAGTCACAGAGCCAGCAGAGCCAACCAAGGAAAATGCAGGCAGTTGAGCAATTAGGACAGTGACAGTATGTTCCTTGGCACAGTTGAAGTTGAGATGACTGGAAAAATAAAACAAATTGAAGCTGTCACTGCAGATATGGACAATGGCAAAGAGAAATGGACTGAGAAACTGAGAATGAACAACAAAGATGTGCTATTCAAGCTTACACTTGTGCTCAGTGCAACATAATATCTTCAAAGATCTTCAATTCACTTGGACTGAGAAAGAAATTGAATAAGTCTACCTGCAAACTCCTTACCTATTCTGTCTACCAGATGTCACCATTGGGTCATAAATCATTAACCTGTGTGTAGAAAGGACAGAGAGACATGGTTGAGTTCCAGATTATTGAAAGAGATGCTCCAGCAATTCTCGGGTGAGATACATGTCAAAAACTAGGCATTGTGAAGAGAATACATGATATCATAGTCAAAGACAATGACATACTGAAAGACTTTGAGGATCTGGTGGCCATCTTGACTAGATTCATGGGAATGCTACAGTATCTTGCCAAATTAATTCCTAACCTGTCTGAGGTTAGCGCACCACTCAGTAAGCTACCGGAGAGTGAAACTGAACGGCATTGGGAACAAAAACAGAAGAACAGTTTTGATAAACTCAAAAGACCGGCAATAAACGTGGAAACACTGACATTTTTTGACATTAATAAACACCTACTACTGTAAGTAGATGCCAGTTCATGAAGTACTGTATAGGAGCAGTCATACTCCAAGATGGTAGACCTGTTGCATGTGGTTCTCGGTCACTCACAGACTGTCAAAGTAGATATGCTCAGATTGAGAAGGAACTACTTTCCATAGTCCCAAATAAATCCATCCATAATGGACGTTCAAGGAGGAAATCAGCTACACATTAGGACTGATGTTCAAAGCCGCAAAGCTCATTGTACCAAATCAACTGAGACAAGAAATGCTGAAGAGTTCACAAATCACATCTGGGAACAGTCAAGTGTAAAGAAGTAAAGAAAGAGCAAGAGGCATTATATGTTGGCCAGGTATGTCAACACAGATTGAGGACATTGTGTCTCGCCAACAAGAACAAGAACAGCAATCCGAGAGAGCTATTGTTTTTTAATTTTAATTTTTTTATTTCACCTTTATTTAACCAGGTAGGCTAGTTGAGAACAAGTTCTCATTTGCAACTGCGACCTGGCCAAGATAAAGCATAGCAATTCGACACATACAACAACACAGAGTTACATATGGAATAAACAAAACATACAGTCAATAATACAGTAGAACAAAAGAAAACAAAAAGTCTATATACAGTGAGTGCAAATGAGGTAAGTTAAGGCAATAAATAGGCCATGGTGGCGAAGTAATTACAATATAGCAATTAAACACTGGAATGGTAGATGTGCAGAAGATGAATGTGCAAGTAGAGATACTGGGGTGCAAAGGAGCAAGATAAATAAATAAATACAGTATGGGGATGAGGTAGGTAGATAGATGGGCTGTTTACAGATGGGCTATGTGCAGTGATCTGTGAGCTGCTCTGACAGCTGGTGCTTAAAGCTAGTGAGGGAGATATGAGTCTCCAGCTTCAGAGATTTTTGCAGTCCGTTCCAATCATTGGCAGCAGAGAACTGGAAGGAAAGACGACCAAAGGAGGAATTGGCTTTGGGGGTGACCAGTGAGATATACCTGTGGGAGCGCGTGCTACGAGTGGGTGCTGCTATGGTGACCAGTGAGCTGAGATAAGGCAGGGCTTTACCTAGCAGAGACTTGTAGATAACCTGTAGCCAGTGGGTTTGGTGATTAGTATGAAGCGAGGGCCAACCAACGAGAGCGTACAGGTCGCAATGGTGGGTAGTGTATGGGGCTTTGGTGACAAAACGGATGGCACTGTGATAGACTGCATCCAGTTTTGCTTCCACACACTCCACCAGAAAGACCATGGGCAAAGATCGGCACTGATCTGTTTCACTACCTCGGCTCAGAGTATCTTCTCTGTGTCGACCATTACTCCAAATATCCACTGATCACCAAACTGAGGGAAACTACGAGCAGAGGTGTCATCACAGCCATGAAGTCTACATTCACCAGGCATGGCATAGCAAATGTTGTTGTTTCCGAAAATGGTCCACAATATGCAAGCACCGAGTTCAGATGCTTTGCTGAAAGCTGGGAGTTCGAGCACATAAATTCCAATCCAGGACACGCTCAGTCAAATGGACAATCGGAGAGGACTGTGCAAATGGTCAAGAACCTACTCAAGAAGGCGCAAAGAAGCAACTGTGACACCTACATAGCTCTGCTGGAGTACCACAACACACTACTAGAGGGCATAAGGTTATCACCAGCACAACTACTAATGGGACAACGGCTGAAGTCCGAGTTGCCAACCTCTACCACCCTACTGACTCCTGAAGGTAACGTTCAAATCCAAGACAAGCTGAAGAACAGACAGCTTAAACAGAAAAGCTACTACAACAGACAAACGAGACAACTACCAGACATACACGCAGGAGACAACGTCAGGATCCAGAGAGGAGATGTGTGGCAGCCAGGTGCCGTGCTGAACAGACAAGAGCAGCCAATGTAATTTGTTGTTCGTACGCCGGATGGACGAATCTACAGGAGAAACAGAAAGCATCTGCTGAAAACAGGCGAACAAGCGTTTTTACAAACGGAGTCAGAGAGAGACATTAGTGCTGATTCTGGGATCACAAACACTCACGCGGATGATGATAATCAGTCAGCATCTAACAAGATCACATACCAGCCTGACACACCTCAGAGAGCCACAACCGTGTCAAACAACTAGGTAGAGAGATCAAAGTTCCAGCTAGATTCAGAGACGAAAAGACACACGGCACAGAATTACACGTACACAGTTTATGTTCATGTATTGTGTATGCTTAAAGATTCCTCATTCCACATTCCTGATTCCTCATGGCTAGCTGGGGAGCCAGGCCCAGCCAATCAAAATTAGTTTTTCCCCACAAAAGGGCTTTATTACAGACAGAACTACTCCTCAGTTTTATCAGCTGTCCAGGTGACTGGTCTCAGACGATCCCGCAGGTGAAGAAGCCGGATGTGGAGGTCTTGGGTTGGCAGTTTACACGTGGTATGTGGTTGTGTGGCCGATTGAACCTACTACCAAATTCTCTAAAACAACTTTGGAAGCGGCTTATGGTAGAAAAATTAACATTCAATTCTCTGGCAACAACTCTGGGGAACATTCATGCAGTCAGCATGCCAATTGCATTCTTCCTTAAAATTTGAGACATCGGTGTCATTGTGTTGTGTGACAAAACTGCACAATTTAGACTGGCCTTTTATTGTCCCCAGCACAAGGTGCACCTGTGTAATGATCATGCTGTTTAATCAGCTTCTTGATATGCCACACTTGTCAGGTGGATGGATTATCTTGGCAAAGGAGAAATACTAACAGGGATGCAAACAAATTTGTGCACAAAATGTGAGAGAAATAAGCATTTTGCGCATATGGAACATTTCTGGGATCTTTTATTTCAGCTCATGAAACATGGGACCAAAACTTTACATGTTGCGTTTATATTTTTGTTCAGTAAAGTTGCAATCTTGAAAATCTTATTGAATTAATTCACATATCAACTTAACTGTTCGCAAGTGTTGTTGTATTTATTCACACCACATTATGCACGTGCATTGATTCTCAATTTGTTTTGCAACTACAGTGCCTTGCAAAAGTATTCATCCCCTCGCTGTTTTTCCTATTTTGTTGCATTACAACCTGTCATCTAAATTTATTTTTATTTGGATTTAATGTAATGGACAAACTCAAAATAGTCCAAATTGGTGAATTGAAATGAAAAAAAAAAAAAAACTTGTTTCAATTATTTTTTTAAATAAAAATGTAAAAGTGGTGCATGTATATGTATTCACCCCCTTGCTATTATTATTTATTTTACCTTTATTTAACTAGGAAAGTCAGTTAAGAACACATTTTTTTCAATGACGGCCTAGGAACAGTGGGTTAACTGCCTTGTTCAGGTGCAGAACGACAGATTTGTATCTTGTCAGCTCGGGGATTCGATCTTGCAACCTTTCGGTTACTAGTCCAACGCTCTAACCACTAGGCTACGCTGAAGCCCCTAAATAAATCTGGTGCAACCAATTACCTTCAGAAATCACATAATTAGTTAAAGTCCACCTGTGTGCAATCTAAGTGTCACATGATCTCAGTATATATACACCTGTTCTGAAAAACCTCAGAGTCTGCAACACCATTAAGCAAGGGGCACCACCAAGCAAGCGGCACCATGAAGACCAAGGAGCTCTCCAAACAGGTCAGGGACAAAGTTGAGGAGAAGTACAGATCAGGGTTGGGTTATAAAACAAAATATCAGAAACTTTGAACATCCCACACAGCACAATTAAATCCATTATTAAAAAATGGAAAGAATATGGCACCACAACAAAGCTGCCAAGAGAGGGCCGCCTACCAAAATTCACAGACCATGCAAGGAAGGCATTAATCAGAGAGGCAACAAAGAGACCGAAGATAACCCTGAAGGAGCTGCAAAGCTCCACAGCGAAGATTGAATTATCTGTCCATAGGACCACTTTAAGCCATACACTCCAAAAAGCTGGGCTTCACGGGAAGAGTGGGCAGAAAAAAAGCCATTGCTTAAAGAAAAAACGTTTGGTGTTCGCCAAAAGGCATGTGGGAGACTACCCAAACATATGGAAGAAGGTACTTTGGTCAGATGAGACTAAAATTTAGCATTTTGGCCATGAAGGAAAATGCTATGTCTGGCGCAAACCCAACACCTCTCATCACCCCGAGAACACCATCCCCACAGTGAAGCATGGTGGTGGCAGCATCATGCTGTGGGGATGTTTTTCCATCGGCAGGGACTGGGAAACTGCTCAGAATTGAAGGAATGATGGATGGCGCTAAATACAGGGAAATTCTCGAGGGAAACCTGTTTCAGTCTTCCAGAGATTTGACACTGGCACCGAGGTTCACCTTCCAGCAGGACAATGACTCTAAGCATACTGCTAAAGCAACACTCAAGTGGTTTAAGGGGAAACATGTAAATGCTTTGGAATAGCCTAGTCAAAGCCTAGACTTAAATCCAATTGAGAATCTGTGGTATGACATAAAGATTGCTGTACACCAGCGGAACCCATCCAACTTGAAGGAGCTGGAGCAGTTTTGCCTTGAATGGGCAAAAATCCCAGTGGCTAGATGTGCCAAGCTTATAGAGACATACCCCAAGAGACTTGCTGCTGTAATTGCTGCAAAAGGTGTCTCTACAAAGTATTGACTTTTTTGTGGGGGGGCTTCCTGTTAAGGCAAGGGCTGATTTCAAGGTTTTACTGCTAACCTACAAAGCATTACATGGTCACAAGACGCAGGCCTCCCTAGAATTTCTAAGCACCACCCTTGCCGCCCTTGCTGTCTCTGCCTAGCCGGTTCCCCTCTCTCCACTGGGATTCTCTGCCTCTAACCCTATTACAGGGGCCGAGTCACTGGCTTACTGGTGCTCTTCCATGCCGTCCATATGAGGGGTGCATCACTTGAGTGGGTTGAGTCACTAACGTGGTCTTCCTGTCTGGGTTGGCGCCCCCCCTTGGGTTGTGCCGTGGCGGAGATCTTTGTGGGCTGTACTCGGCCTTGTCTCAGGATGGTAAGTTGGTGGTTGAAGTTTTCCCTCTAGTGGTGTGGGGGCTGTGCTTTGGCAAAGTGGGTGGGGTTATATCCTGCCTGTTTGGCACTGTCCGGGGGTATCATCGGATGGGGCCACAGTGTCTCCTGACCTCTCCTGTCTCAGCCTCCAATATTTATGCTGCAGTAGTTTATGTGTCGGGGGGCTAGGGTCAGTCTGTTATATCTGGAGTATTTCTCCAGTGTCCTGTGTGAATTTAAGTATGCTCTCTCTAATTCTCTCTTTCTCTCTCTCGGGGGACCTGAGCCCTAGGACCATGCCTCAGGACTACCTGGCATGATGACTCCTTGCTGTCCCCAGTCCACCTGGCCGTGCTGCTGCTCCAGTTTCCACTGTTCTGCCTGCGGCTACAAAACCCTGACCTGTTCACTGGACGTGCTACCTGTCCCAGACCTGCTGTTTTCAACTCTCTAGAGACAGCAGGAACGGTAGAGATACTCTCAATGATCGGCTATGAAAAGCCAACTGACATTTACTCCTGAGGTGCTGACCTGTTGCACCCTCGACAACTACTGGCAGAACTGAAAAAGCCTATGCGAGCAAGGAGGCCTACAAAACTGACTCTGTTACACCAGCTCTGTCAGGAGGAATGGGCCAAAATTCACCCAACTTATTGTGGGAAGCTTGTGGAAGGCTACCCGAAACGTTTGACCCAAGTTAAACAATTTAAAGGCAATTCTACCAAATACTAATTGAGTGTATGTAAACTTCTGACCCACTGGGAATGTGATGAAATAAATAAAAGCTGAAATAAATAATTCTCTACTATTATTCTGACATTTCAAATTCTTAAAATAAAGTGGTGATCTAACTGACCTAAGACAGGGAATTTTTACTAGGATTAAATGTCAGGAATTGTGAAAAACTGAGTTTAAATGTATTTGGCTAAGGTGTATGTAAACATCTGACTTCAACTGTGTGTGTGTGTATATATATATATATATATATTTCCTCACTTCGTGGGCTTATTTTGATGGACAGATTTTAGGCGGAGCAAACCTCTCGCTTTTCCTCTCGCTTTTCCTCTCTGCGTTTATGTACCGGATGTTTATACAGAATCCACAGAAACAGCTGAGAGAGAACAACAACAAAGCGATAATGAACAAAAACAGACTTGAGGGAATAAAATTATTAACATGGAAAAGGACATATTAACTACATCTAGCTAAAGTCCAACTAATCGAAAAGACTTTGAACATTAAGACCGGGTTGTGTTTAGGGCATGATATCATGGTTTTCGACTTTCTCAAACGTTAGATGCCATCGACGTCGTTTGCTAGATATGGCGTTACTGAGTTTGACAAGAAGGCCATGAAAGACTGAGTGAGTGAGTGAGTGAGTGTGGTTAGAGCCTGTATGGCAGTTGCCATTGATGTGAGTGTAACGTTAGAGGTGTCATTTAAATTCTCCATCTTATCTTTCAGAGATCAGCATTAACCCACTCCTTCCCTCTGGTCCTGCAGGTGAGTGTGGAGGCACACGACTCTTCGCCTGCGCCAAATGTGACACCATCCTGACCAACAGCTCGGAACTCATCTCCACCCGCTTCACCGGAGCCACTGGCTGAGTCCTCCTCTTCAACAAGGCACGCCGCCATGACACCAGCCTGCTACTACTGCCAGAGACATGTTTCCTGTTGGTATTTCCACCCCTGGAGTGAAATAGTCCAATGAAAACACCTTTTATGCTCAACACTCAAACTAAAAACGTTTATGCCAGGCTCACTATGCTTAGCAAGTGCACTCACATAACTTACACAGAAAGTTACACTACATGTGACCCCTAGAAAACCCACTTCCGCAATAGAGAGAAGTAACACACCTAGCAAACACATGTTAATTACCATGTGATGACTGTAATAACCTAGCATTATTATTCATTATCTGTTAGATGGTGAACTTGCAGTACAGCCAGGTACAGGATCGCGTGATACTGACGGGCACACATGGTGCAAGACGTCAGCTGTAAGAACTGCTACAGCAAGCTGGGCTGGATCTATGAGTTTGCCTCAGAGGATAGCCAGCGCTACAAGGAGGGCACTGGTCAGAGAGAGTGAGGGCTTCGAAGAGCATGTCCCCTCTGACAACTCCTGAGCTGATGCTCGAAATACTCGCTCACGCCCTTGCCCTAACCCTGTTCCCCCACACTCCACAGCCTCAAACTCAGCATCCCAGGCCATATTGTCTTGGCTCCACCCTCACCTTTGACCTACAGGTAGCTATGACTTTTTGACCTCTCCTGGTTGGCTGGATCTCTTGATGCTGTGTTGGCATCTCCTAAACCCCTCCTCCAAAGACCACCTCCTGTCACCTAGAGACTTTGACAGGGGCCCGCTTTCACATGGCTATGGACTCCATGCACACTCGCACACAGGATTTTGAACACAACTACAAACACTGCAAGACACACGCATTCATATTTACATACGAGACGCTCACATTCATGATTAATACGGCCGGGACGAAGTATCTCACGAAAATATGTGCTTTAGCTTGGGAAATAAATCAATGTGACTCTGGATGACAACATAATGTTTGTTTCCACAATTAAGACTGTTTTCCTTAAGAAGCTAAATTTGCTTCGTGTTTTTTCGCCTTGCCACCATCCTAACGAGTATCGCGATACTGGTATCGTACCGGTCCTAATGACAAGTAGTAGATATGTTCACTCACTCTGGATATGTTGTCAACTTTATAGCTGGAGTCACTATAACTTCCTCCCAGTGCTGTGTGTACCGTGTATCCTGGATCTCTACCATTCTGGATGCTTGTCACCATGCACATCCTCACAAGTACCTCTGTGTGAGTGAGGAATACAAGCAGCCCGTTGCCTCTTTGTAAGTGTGGAGCTGAGCAGGGCAGGGCAGTAACATGCCCAAAGACTGTTGGCCTGCTGGGATGGCCTTTACATGAACTGTTGCTCTTCCTCACAAACTCTGATGATTCCAGCCAATTGGAATGAAGGGAGCGGTGTTTTCAGTCACACTGTATCCTCTGTTTCCAACTTCTGCCCAGGACAATATGCAATAGATCAATTTGACACAATATCAAATCATTATTTCATTAGTAGAGATGTTATCATTTTATTAATGGTTATCATTGTATTTTTATTCTTAGTAGTTATTATTATTCAGATGTTTTTCTTGATATGAGGTTAAAAAAGAAAGAGCAAGATCATCTATTTTTCCCATTAGTCTGCTTTGGCAATTTTTCCTTTGTAGTGATGATTTCTGAATAAAGTGTGTATTCTTGCTGAAAGTAATTTTCCAATTGTTGTTTGATGCAATTTGAACTTTAGATCACTAGATGGCAACCGAATACAAATGACATACTGTGTGCTGCGATGGTAATCCTATGGACAGTCGGCACATTCAACAATGGCCAAATTTAAAGGCGAGTCGAAACTGACTGATCTACAAATCCCCTAGCATCATAAATAACTACTCCATAGTATTTGTAGGTAAGTCACAATTTACCCATGATACATCACGGTTTTGATGCTCTCGAACACGGCCAATATCTTATCAATAGTTTTGTGTAGACTAAAAATAACAGCAACGGCGGAGGGTTAATCACACTGTGTTAGTGCATAGCCTACACAGGAGTCACACACTGCCACTTTCACCTGTTTTGTCTAAAGAATGTATTTAAAAAAAAAAAATTTTGACTCATGTACAGCACACTTTAAAATACAGGAAATATGCTCTCCATTAGGGGACAGTGGAAATTAACAACAAAAAATGAATAGAAAACAATACCAACTCTCACAACAAACTGATAGTGGATAACTTCAAAGTGGGTACAGAGAGGAGTGGAAAGTGTGAGGAATGGGGACCCCCAGTCAACCCAGATAAGGAGACAAACAGGCACAGCTGTGTGACCAGACAACGCAACCACAAGCACTTTTGTGACTCAACACAGGCCACAAAATATCCCCACTAAAGGGGTTTGGTGGTGTGTAAAATTGGCTTATTAAAAAAAGGCAGTGACAAAGCATTCCTAAACCAGCCATAAATATTAGCGCTAAGCATGGGGGTTATTTTTAGAGTTGATCCTGTTGGATGCCATCTTTGTCTGTGGGTGTCATGGATGGTAGAATCAGCAGGGGTCTGGAATCACTCAAGGAAGGAACAGAATGCTAACCAACAGTTACTAGGCAGGCTCTCAGAAATCTTGATTAACTACACAGGTTTGGCAGGATAGAATAGGTGGTCCATTTTGTTAGAACTAGGTGGGGTAGTGTACTTGTAAGGTACTGCATCTCAGCTGATTGAACTAAAGAGGATAAGGGTCAGGAGGTTAAAAGAGGGTGGATTAAAAGATCAACATGATTAGGTCTGGCACTCAACAACTCCACCAATACTCAAGGTAGAAAAAAACAGAAAGATCAACAAACAAGTTTTTGGTCCCCAATATGCATTGTATTGGTGATTATTTTCCCTAGCTGTGTTGTCCCCCCATGCAGTCACACCCACCCTAAGCCACAGTTAGATCTCTTTCAGCAGACTTGGCCATCGAAGTCATCTTAGGTTAATTACACTTCCTATTACTCTGCACGCAATAGGATATAAGTTAATACACTGGGAACTGTATATGTTGGGAAGCACCGTTTATGTATACAGTGGCAAGAAAAAGTATGTGAAACCTTTGGAAATACCTGGACTTCTGTATAACTTTGTCATAAAACTTGATCTGATCTTCATCTAGGTCACAACAGTAGACACAGTCTGCTTAAACTAACACACAATTATACGTTTTCATGTCTTCATTGAACACACCGTGTAAACATTCACAGTGCAGGGTGGGAAAAGTATGTGAACCCTTGGATTTAATAACTGATTGACCTTTGGCAGCAATAACCTCAACCAAGCGTTTTCAGACCTGCACAGCGGCTAGGAGGACGATTCCTCTTTACAAAACGGTTTCAGTTCAGCAACATTCTTGGGATGTCTGGTGTGAACTGCTCTCGAGGTCATGCCACAGCATCTCAATCGGGTTGAGGTCAGGACTCTGTCTGGGCCACTCCAGAAGATGTATTTTATTCGGTTGAAGCCTTTTTGTTGTTGACTTACTTGTGTTTTGGGTCGTTGTCCTGTTGCATCACCCAACTTCTGTTGAGCTTCAATTGGCAGACAGATAGCCTAACATTCTCCTGCAGAATGTCTTGATAAACTTGAGAATTCATTTTTCCGTTGATGATAGCAAACTGTCCAGGCCCTGAGGCAGCAAAGCAGCCCCAAACCATGATGCTCCTTTCCACCATACATTACAGTTGGGATGAGGTTTTGATGTTGGTGTGCTGTGACTTTTTTTCTCCACATATTGTGTTCCATTCAAACAACTGTAGTTTCATCTGTCCACAGAATATTTTGCCAGTATCGCTGTGGAACATCCTGGTGCACTTTTGTAAACTTCAGACGTGCAGCAATGTTTTTTTTGGACAGCAGTGGCTTCTTCCGTGGTGTCCTCCCATGAACACCATTCTTGTTTAGTGATTTACGTATCGTAGACTCGTCAAACGAGAGGTTAGCATGTTCCAGAAATTTCTGTAAGTCTTTAGCTGACACTCTAGGATTCTTCTTAACCTCATTGAGCATTCTGCGCTGTGCTCTTGCAGTCATCTTTGCAGGACGGCCACTCCTAGGGAGTAGCAACAGTGCTGAACTTTCTCCATTTATAGACAATTTGTCTTACCATGGACTGATGAACATCAAGGCTTTTCAAGATACTTTTGTAACCCTTTCCAGCTTTATGCAAGTCAACAATTCTTAATCTTAGGTCTTCTGAGATCTCTTTTGTTAGATGCATGGTTCACATCAGGCAATGCTTCTTGTGAATTGCAAACACATTTTGTGAGTTTTTTTTATAGGGCAAGGCAGCTCTAACCAACATCCCCAATCGCATCTCATTGATTGGACTCCAGGTTAACTGACTCCAATTAACTTTTGGAGAAGTCATTAGCCTAGGTGTTCACATACTTTCTCCAACTTACACTGTGATTGTTTAAATTATGTATTCAATAGACAAGAAAAATACACAAATGATTGTGTTATTAGTTTAAGCACACTATGTTTGTCTATTTTTGTGCCTTAGATGCATATCAGATCAAATTTGATGACCAATTTATGCAGAAATCCAGGTAATCCCAAAGGGTTCGCATACTTTTTCTTGCCACTAAGTGACAGCATTATACTTCTTGCATAAGCCTTCCCATGTAGTCAGTATGCTTTTATGCAGCTCTTAAGAAAGCTACGTATAAGGAGCCCCTGATTTCATGTCCCACCAGGAATGAGAAGAATAGGACCATGTCCACTGAATGATGGAAGCTGTATGCATCCACCCACTGTCAGTGAGTTGTGGACTTCAAGTTGGCCAAAGCACAGATAAAAGAAACAGCTAAGGACAAACTGACAGAATAATTCAACCCATATCCATAATTGCCCTGTGATTAATAGTCCCTGGGGTGACTATTTTAAAAAGTCCTGTGTAAACCTGGTGTCTATACCTGCATTTTCCCAAAGATGTCAGCATCACTCCCTCCCTCTCAACCACCAGCATTAATGAGCTGGGATTTAAAATCAGAGCCGACTCATGCTTGGAGACAAAGCTCATAGACCCAACCGACGTGCACACGCACACACAAACTGGCATCATTCCGTTAGCAGTAGAGAAAATAATAGCGTACTTTCCATTGACATCATTCTGCATCACGTTGCTAGGGAATGGTGGAGTCAACATTAGTTGCCACAGCAACACCACTTCACCTTCAAATCTCTTGCCCTCTGTCTGTCGGCACTGCAGCAGACTGCGGTGGTGTGTGTGTATTTATATATACGGTCTATGGCATGAGCTCACCATGGCTCGGTGTTGTGTAACATGAGCGTGTAGGGTCTTGATTCATTCACTGCAATGTTTAGTAGGAACGCTCCAGGAGTCCACAACTACGAGATTCTAATAGTTGGGCAGGTTGGAAAACTTTGAACATTTTAAAAGTTAGGTTGAATATCTGGACCACCCACAGTGATGAGCTGACAATGTTGGGTCAGCATCCAGGAAGCAAACCAGGGAAGAAATAATTTGACATTACACATTTCTTATAGACACGCAGTGCAGGGCATCTGCATGGGTTGAAATTATATATTTATTGAACAGCGTGATAACTGATAACAGTGGCCAGTAAAGATTTACCTGAGGACAGTGATTGTAAAGGAGTCCAGCATCAGCAGTTGAGTCTATTATGGACAAGAACAAAAACAGAAAACACAAAATAATTTTGAGCAACCAAGAAAGATAGAAATAGGGAAACAAAGACAACAGATGAGAAAGATGGGAGAATTGTGGAAATTCTAGCTGGTTCAAAGATTCTAGTAATAGAGATGATTAGTAATTTGGTAAACCATTGACATGCTGATGAGAATTGTTAACAGCCTAAATCACAGTAACCAGCCCCCACACTTGAACAGGGCCTCGTATTTCAAGAAACAAAAACAGACAACCATCTATGACTTGGTACATAGGACACTTCTCTTACAAAAATGATCATTTGACCTGCAGCATTGAGGTGGTCGGTAGATCAAACAGTGCACAGTGTCATTGATAAAAACGGTTCTGGATTGTGCGAGAAACCATTCAACTCTATATATGGCAAGGTTGGAGGTGGCATTGAGAGCAGTGGCTAGGTACTAGTGGACAGAGCACTACTCAATCTGATGCTCTAATTTAAATACATTTTTTCTGGCACAACCAGTAGAGCTTTCTCAGTTGTCATTCACTAAATTGAGTTTAGCGCACCAAGAACATCGATGCCAGTTCCCCAGGGAGAGAGAGAGGTGGGCATGAGGCTTTTTCGGATTAGGGTGACTTCAAGACCAGTTTTCCACTCCAAGTCTGGTCCTCTGTGGATGCTGTGGTGTGGTGTTGCCCAATGACATTCTTCGACCCTCTTTCGATTGGTTCCGAAAAAGAGCAGAAAACTAAGCTGATTTTGTATGTGCTCAGTCACAGATCTCAAATCGTCACCCATTCCATCCAGAGTGCACGATAGTCTTGCTGCAGTCCGCAGTCCACAGCACCTTTGTCAGCAACGCGTGGTGAAAATGCCCTGCCCAGTTTTGGCAGATTACTACATTCCGTTTGGTTCCTTTTTATATCACATGGCCAATTCTTGCCTTTGGATTTCCTCCTGCAAAAGCTATATTTTCCAGCATGCATACAAAAATCATCAGGTTTATCAAGAGTTAAACAATGAAAACAGCTTAACTTATAAAGGCTTAAAGCTGCAATATGTAAATTTTTGGGCAACCTGACCAAATTCACATAGAAATGTGAGTTATAGATCTGTCTATATCGTTGAAAGCAAGTCTGTTCTATATGCACTATTTCTATGCTTCCCGTTAAGTTTTGTTTTTGCATCTTTGACTTTCGGTTTTGTACACCAGCTTCAAAACAGCTGAAAATACAATATTTTTGGTTATTGAAAATATATTTCACTGCGGTTCAGATGGTACAATGATTCGCTACACTATACATTGCTTTGTCATAAACTGAAATTTGGCGAACTATTAGAATTTTAGCAACTAGGGAATGGCAAAGCAATTTCTGCATATTGCACCTTTAATGTAAATGGCATGACAGTGACCTTAATGTCTTAAGAGTGTTCAGATTCAACGCCAGTAAACAATTCTACACTAAGTGTATAACTGACTCATCGGTTGGACAGATAACATTCATTTCTACCGGTAATCATTTTTTGTTGGCTAATGATTGCTTGTGGAAAACAGTGATTAATTTGGCTAGACTAATGGATAATCTACATTGGCTAAACACAGAACATTAACAGTTAAAATATGGACTAAAATAATCACAGCATACACACATCTAATGTATGAGTGCTGTGTATATGGCTCTGTTCCATCACTTAAAATAAATAAATACATAACCAAGGAAACACACAAAACAATAATAAAATCAATTTAAAACACATGGCTAAGACATAATATTCTGTATATTATTGTGAAACCCATACACATGTATGGACACTGGTTCCAGAACGATACGAAATATAAACATAAGAACAAAAAGGATGACCAATGATAGTCCTCTTAATTGTAGACAGCAAAGGTGCTAGACAGTCAGACACATGAAGGCTTTACAGCGTAATGGCTGTGATGAGCTACTATGACCCCAGCAAGCCAGCAAGAAGAACATTCATTCTTTCCTGTGTTTTTTTTCTGCAACCTCAGCCATGAGGTTAGCTCACCCTAGAAGCCATGCACATTGCCTGCCGGTTCACCCTTTACTCCCTGTGAAGCGAGGGAGATTACCCATGACCCTCCAGCATAAGCACCAAGCCCAACTGTGGACTCAGGCCTTAGCATCCCCACTGAACAATGCAGAAACATTAGCCTCCTGCCGTCCCTTCCTCCTCACTCCTTCTTCCCGTCCACCACCTTTTCCTTCTCGTCCCCAGTCACAGACTTCCAGTAGCGATGACAGGCCAGCTCCAGTAGTTCTAGCCCTCCTATCAGCTTCTGCTGGCCGAAGTAGACTCCCATCATCACTAAGAAGTACAGACGGAGCGGGGCCCAGAGCCAGAGGCCTGCGAAGGACAAGGCTATGAAAGAGCTCCAGTAGAACAGAGATGCTGCCTTGATCAGAGCCACACGGAGCTCCGTCTTACAAGGGGGCACGCGGCACATGCCCTCCCTGTCAAAGCCCCGGGGCTCAGCGGTGTAGAAGTCCCTCAGGCGGACCTCCTTCTCTGCCCAGCGCTCCTGAGTCCAGGCTTGCAGGGCGGAAGGGGATGTGGGCAGGGTGGAGGCCTCGTAGCGGCGCACATGGAAGTGGATCTCCCGGGGGAACTGCCCCAGGATCAGGTGGCGCTCTGTCTGAGGGATGTTCTTGGGGTAGGCCACGGTGATGTCATGGACAGCATCCAGGTTGTCTCCTGTAAAGGAGGGGAGGTATGCATGACCGACGTGCATCTTTATTGTAACCGTGGGGTTTGTGTGGATGCTGATGCAGAAGATCCATATCCTTGAGTCAAATGTAACTAACTAAGTATATTGCGGACATTCTTGCATCCCACACTGAGCACTATATCATTCCTGTCTCTTAAATAAGCCTGCAGCCCCACTCCCTTCCATACCACACAATGAGCTGGGGCTTGAGTGAAATATCAGCCTGGGAGGATGACACGACACCTGCCAGCCCTGAGCTCCCACCGACTCCCTACTGTACTGTATGAGAGTCAGTGGATATAAATAGGCCAGAGGCCCAGCGCACTCAGACAAAGACCACCTAGATAACATGTCAATCACCAGAGGTGAGGGAACAGGGCTAAGTCTGATGACATCACTGTGGTTCAGAACACCTGCTTGGTGAGTTAGTGCCCAGCTAAGCGCCGCAGGCGGCGGTATTTAAGACTGATGGAAGGCTGCCAGGATTAGCTCACAGGGCAATATGAGATGCCTTGGGGTGCTGTAATGTGTCACAGTGTTGATGAAGTACTAGTCTGAGATTCCTAAAGAAAAACAGGTAACACTGATGTGGCTTGTTATAATTCCTTCACGCTTGAGTCATTTGACATAGGCTAACTGTTGTCATAACAAGCGATGACAGATGACTACAATACAAACAGCCAGTAAAACACCCTTGGTTTCACTTTACTGCATGTTACAGCAACATTGGTCAAACATGACAGTAAATATAGAAAAAGTTAACCCCTGACCTTTGCGGAGAGTGTCCACGATGAAGGTGAATCCGGTGGTGCGGGGGTGCAGCACATACTCAAACTTAGGCAGGCCGTTCTTTTCCGCAAATTCATCACTTCTTGCTCTAGTGTAGTCTGCAGGAGAGAGAGAAAAACAGAAAATGAGAAGTAGGCTCAATAATATTGTCAGCATCTAGGATAATTGACTGTCATATATTACATTTCTTGTATAGGGTTTAGCACACTACTGTAAGAGGAGAGAACATTGGTCATATACCAAACATCACCCATTACGTAGTGTTGTGTTGTCGCGATGTGTGTTTTGTCTTGTATGTTTATGAATTTATTTAATCCCAGCTCCCGTCCCCGCAGGAACCCGTGTGCCAGGCCGTCATTGTGAATAAGAATTTGTTCTTAACCGACTTTCCTAGTTAAATAAAGGTTAAATGAATATATATATATATTTTTAAATGTCCTTCCTAGATATGAATAAAATATCATTACATAAGCTGATTTCATCAAAAGATATGACACCGGCCTACGGGGAGCACTACACCTGCAGATCCTTAGATATCTTAGGGACAAAGCTAAGACATCTTTGATCTAGAAGGGGTCACATAAAAGCACACCCTGATCCAAATCCTATCACCAGCCCTCCAGGAGAGTAGGGGAAGTGGAGGAACCATTACTAAAATGTCATATCTGGCCCAGGGTCTGTAAGTCCAACTGATTTTAAGAGGATTGTATACACAGATCACACATACATCCTCAGGGAGTTATAAAACCGATGTTAACAAGCTTGGGGATGAGAGATGGAAGAGGTTGATGCAGGGTACTATTGTTGATGTCCTAGCCAACCCATTGCCCTGGTTGGCTAAGTGACTGTTGTCACTGAAAGCTGTTACCGGTGAGGTCAGTGCCCTCAGGGAAGAGGAGGAGCTGCAGGGGCTCTCTGATGTCACAGAAGTACTCTAGCATGTTCTCCATGTGGCTGCGGTCCTCCTCCCACCGACGCTTGATGAAGATGAAGCAGGCCACCTGCATGGCCCAGCCTGACGCAAATTAACCAGATTAATGCCATTTAGCACTCTTTTATCCAAAGCAACTTAGTAGTGTGTATACATTTTCTTTCACTGTGTAACCCATGCTGAGGTGTATGTGTGTTGCCTACACCCACCGAAGCCTGGCACAACTTTGAGGGCGGCCTTGAGGCAGATTTTCTCCAGTCGCAGGTAGCTGTACCTCAGCAGGCAACACCACAGGAACATCCAGTCCAGACGCGTCCGGTGGTTCATGATGATCACACTGCGCTCCCCTGGGATGAAGCCATCACCCGTGATCACCACCTTCACCCCAAACACCAGCTCCAGCAGGGCCTGCACAGGGGTAGGGGAGGTACGTAGGAACAGGAAGACTAATTTCATTTGGTTCCAAAACACAGACACCAAGAATAGTACAATACAAAAGTCAGTGAGAGGTCAAAGAACATCAAGACAAGAGATCAAAGAACATTAGGGCAAAACCAAAAAGGCAAAACAGTTACCCACAGTGGTCAAACAAAGGTGATAAGAGACATAAGTGGATGCAGACATAAGGAACACAGACAAGGGGTAAGATGACTCACCACGGGCAGGGTGAGCCAGGTGGCCACGATACGGTCTGTGATCCAGCGGTACCAGGAGGGTGACAGCAGCATTAGAGGTAGCACAGGGCCCAACATGAAGATGCTGCCAAAGAAACTGCCCAGAAACAGGGTCACCACAAAGTACAGCCCACGCACAGACACTGCCATACCTGGGAAGGAGAGAAATGACTTCACATTTATATTCAGACTCTCCTTATGCATCAGTGAAGACAACTTGTTAGTTCACTACAGTATTAAACTGATCATGAAGGAGATAAGTAGGAAAAACACCTCCAGAATAGGCTAATCAATTCTACCGAATTCCTATGTTGATGTGGAACTGCAAGTTTGGGTGTAATGAGGAAGGATTGGATTAATCATGAACCAGCCTAATGTAAGACAAAATGGAGTTATGTCCTCAGCAATAGCAAACCCTCATGTTCTGCGGATCTTCCTACATTTCCACACAAACAGTGGAAAAACCAAGGCAGACATTCCTATTGTGGAATGTAAATAGGGGTCGGAGCCAGGGGTTTCTTACTGCTAAAATGCTGTGATCAGGGAACTGGATTTTATGCAGAGCGCCGACGTCCTCATCATAGACCTGAATATTTCACATTTTCACTGAATAGCCTAAATATATTTGTATATAAACCAGCCTACTAGAGTTGTGTCTTTTGTTGGATCATGCTTTTGAGAATTATGTTATCTGGAGCCCACTCAATACCGGCATCATATTCCTTGGCCTATATTCCACTTTCTTTTAAAAGCTACTGCTGTTTCACAGTCAGTGGTCTTTCTTATAAAATCAGTATAACATAAGAGACATACTGTAACATAAACATGCAGAAATTCAAAACCCAGTACTGAGACTGACAGAAAATCTCCAGGTGATCATGTCAGATGATATCCAGTCTTGCCCCTTTGTCTACTAGCGTGGATAGAAATCAGTTGCTGAGTGGAGTGTATCGGATTTAGGTTTATGGGGCATCTACTTTGTGCATGACAAGTAATTTTTCCAACAATTGTTTACAGATTATTTCACTGTATCACAACTCCTGTGGGTCAGAAATGTACATGCACTAAGTTGACTGTGCCTTTAAACAGCTTGGAAAATTCCAGAAAATGTTGTCATGGCTTTAGAAGCTTCTGATAGGCTAATTGACATAATTTGAGTCAATTGGAGGTGTACCTGTGGATGTATTTCAAGGCCTACCTTCAAACTCAGTGCCTCTGCTTGACATCATGGGAAAATCAAAAGAAATCAGCCAGGACGTCCGAAAAAAAAATTGTAGACCTCCACAAGTCTGGTTCATCCCTGGGAGCAATTTCCAAACGCCTGAAGGTACCACGTTCATCTGTACAAACAATAGTACGCAAATTTAAACACCATGGGACCACGCAGCCGTCATGCCCCTCAGGAAGGAGACGTTCTGTCTCCTAGAGATGAACGCACTTTGGTGTGAAAAGTACAAATCAATCCCAGAACAACAGCAAAGGATCTTGTGAAGATGCTGGAGGAAACAGTCACAAAAGTATATATATATCCACAGTAAAATGAGTCCTATAATCGACATAACCTGAAAGGCCGCTCAGCAAGGAAGAGGCCACTGCTCCAAAACCGCCATAAAAAAAGCCAGACTACGGTTTACAACTGCACATGGGGACAAAGATCACACTTTTTGAAGTAATGTCCTCTGGTCTGATGAAACAAAAATAGAACTGTTTGGCCATAATGACCATCATTATGTTTGGAGGCCAATGGGGGATGCTCGCAAGCCGAAGAACACCATCCCAATCGTGAAGCACGGGGGTGGCAGCATCATGTTGTGGGGGTGATTTGCTGCAGGAGGGACTGGTGCACTTCACAAAATAGATGGCATCATGAGGATGGAAAATGGTGTGGATATATTGAAGCAACATCTCAAGACATCAGTCAGGAAGTTAAAGCTTGGTCACAAATGGGTCTTCCAAATGGACAATGACCCCAAGCATACTTCCAAAGTTGTGGCAAAATGGCTTAAGGACAACAAAGTCAAGGTATTGGAGTGGCCATCACAAAGCCCTGACCTCAATCTTATAGAAAATGTGTGGGCAGAACTGAAAAAGCATGTGCGAGCAAGGAGGCCAACAAACCTGACTCTGTTACACCAGCTCCGTCATGAGCAAATGGGCCAAAATTCCCCCAACTTATTGTGGGAAGCTTGTGGAAGGCTACCCGAAGAAACGTTTGACCCAAGTTAACCAATTTAAAGGTAATACACTCAATTCATATTTTGTAGCATGTAAACTTCTGACCCACTGGGAATGTGATGAAAGAAATAAAAGCTGAAAGAAATCATTCTTTCTACTATTATTCTGACATTTAACATTCTTAAAATAAAGTGGTGATCCTAACTGACCTAAGACAGGGCATTTTTACTAGGATTAAATTTCAGGAATTGTCAAAAACGGAGTTTAAATGCATTTGGCTAAGGTGTATGTAAACTTCTGACTTCAACTGTAAATGAGAACTTGTTCTCAACTGGCCTACCTGGTTAAATAAAAGGTGGGGGGGAAAAAAAATAATAAATAAATAAATAAATAAATAAATAAATAAATATATATATATATATATATATATATACACACACACACACACACACACACACACATACATACAGAGTTGGCATTTATGCATGTCCCCATTACCAGTAAAACATAAAAACCTATTTCTTTCACTTACGTGTCGAATAACACTGACCAATCAGGACCTGAATATGACTGTACGTCACATAATAATGTAACGCATTCATACATTCTTTACGTAGCTATTACACATTGATTACACTATCACTCGGATTTCATAAGTCACAACTATTCATCGATACGTATGTTATGATGCTGGTAGCACCTACAGTGCTGGTCATAAAAAAAAGCTAGCTTGCTCATGGATGCAAACAATGTTCTTCCCCAAAAACATAGCAAAATGACAATGTTTCAGTAGCTAGGTGTCATCTAAAATAACCATCATTTATAAGACCGTTCTTATCTGATTAATGGTGGTCGGACCCATCTATGTGAAGCTAGCCACAATAAGGAATAGCCACAATAGTGGACTTTGCGGTTAGCCTTAATAAAAGTACGTCATTGACAGTGATGCAAATGAATACAAATAGTAGAATTATGCCATAATTGACTGCATCATGCAAAACGAGGTTGGAATGTTATATAAAAATAAACAAAAGACAATTTATTAATTTGACAAAAATCTGTTGAAATCACACTGGATGTATTACACTTTAGAATTGCATTGAGGGCATACTTATTTCACTGTACAGCCTTACCCCATGTCATTTATCCACAATCCATAGGTATCAGTCTATTTAGTGACACCCAGAGAACATTAGCGTCGTCGATCTTATGGTGGGACTCTAAACAACAGAATTGAGCCATATTTGTCAACCTATGTCCCGCAATAAGAGCTACAACGCTAATATTGGCGTAAACTCTTCAGTTCTGTGGGTGTCACAGAGTAGACCGATACCCCATTTCATTGCTTAACATTCCAACCTTGTTTAACATTATCTAGTCTAAATATTGGCTTGCACATGCAATTTCAGAACACACATCCTTCTATAATACAACTGTGTTTTTTGAAGTGTCAAATTAAAAGCTTATTTAACGCATCAAAGCGTTATTGTCAAATAGTGTTATTGTCAAATAGTGTTATTTGACACGCAAAGACCCAAACGGCGTTCCATAGTATGTTGTGAAGCTAATAGCAGTGACGTTATTACTGTGTAACTCCGGTAGGGCAACATCTGAAAAATAGCACACTTGGTAGTAGTGTGTACCGGTGCTCAACCAGTCGTGAAGGCCAACATCACCCATGACAGAGAACTGTTAATTGTCAAGGGCAATCAATTCCATTATCTTGGCGTTATTGGATTTCGCCTTTGAGTTGTCACGCTGAAATGTTCTTACTCTTTCAAATGACTGCTCGATCCACACAGCAGACATTGTGGGCTAGGTTAGGAATGCTGTGTTGCACGTGTAGCGCAGCATTTTATGTGGCGTCATTATATTATGTACCTACATCATATAGGTATGCACGTCAGCTTTGACATCGGTTTTGCACATCGGCGTTAAACTACACATCTGGCCAATACGTAAGTTGGCATTTTTAGCTAATATCGTCCGATTCCGATATGTTCACCAATATAAAGTGCTTCCCTAACTGTTCCTTCCTTAACCCATAGAGTCACACCAACTTGACCATTTTAAAATGGTGGAAGCCACTGACAATGTCCATGCCACATGGGTTTTATCCATCTAGAGTCCTCTATCAAACTCTATGGAAAGTTTAAAGTTCCTTGTGTCCACATCCCAAAAAAACTATCATGGTCCAAACACACCAAGAAAGTTGTGAAGAGGGCACGACAACGCCTTTCCCCCTCAGGAGACTGAAAAGATTTGGCATGGGTCCCCAGATACTCAAAAAGATCTACAGCTGTACAATCAAGAGCATCCTGACCGGTTGCATCACCGCCTGGTATGGCAACTGCTCGGCATGTGACCGTAAGGCGCTATAGAGGGTAGTGTGTACAGCCCAGTACATTACTGGACCTAAGCTTCCTACCATCCAGGACCAATATACTAGGCGGTGTCAGAGGAAGCCCCAAAAGATTGTCAAAGACTCCAGTCACTGAAGTCAGACTCTTCTCTCTGCTACCGCACAGCAAGCGGTACCGGAATGCCAAGGCTAGGTCCAAAAGGTCCTTAACAGCTTCTACCCTGCATCGGCAGCAAATCAAATCAAAATGTATTGGTCACAGATGTTAATGCGAGTGTAGCGAAATGCTTGTGCATTTATTTCCAACAGTGCAGTAATATCTAACAATTCCCAACAACAACCTAATACACAAATCTAAAAAGGGTGAATGAGAATATGTACATATAAGTATATGGGATGAGCGACAGCCAAGCGGCATAGGCAAGGTGCAGTGGATGGTATAAAATACAGTATATACATGTGATATGAGTAATGTAAGGTTAAAGTGGTATTATTTAAAGTGGAATTGTTTAAAGTGACTAGTAATCCATTTATTAAAGTGTCCAGTGATTGGGTCTCAATGTGGGCAGCAGCCTCTCTGAGTTAGTGATTGCTGTTGAGCAGTCTGATGGCCTTGAGATTGAGAAACAGCTTCTATCTCTCGGTTCCAGCTTTGATGCACCTGTACTGACCTCGCCTTCTGGATGATAGCGGTGTGAACAGGCAGTGGCTCGGGTGGTTGTTGTCTTTGATGATCTTTTTGGACTTCCTGTGACATCAGGTACTGTAGGTGTCCTGGAGGGCAGGTAGTTTGCCCCCAGTGATGCGTTGTGCAGACCGTACCACCCTCTGGA
This sequence comes from Salmo trutta, assembly GCF_901001165.1. Lineage (NCBI taxonomy): Eukaryota > Metazoa > Chordata > Actinopteri > Salmoniformes > Salmonidae > Salmo > Salmo trutta. Next base: position 15,241,428 of record NC_042989.1, on the reverse strand, counting down.
GAGCCTTGCGGTTGAGGGCGGTGCAGTTGCCGTACCAGGCTGGGATACAGCCCGACAGGATGCTCTCGATTGTGCATTTGTAAAGGTTTGTCAGGGTTTTGGGTGACAAGTCAAATTTCTTCAGCCTCCTGAGGTTGAAGAGGCACTGTTGTGCTTTCTTCACTGTGTGGGTGGACGGTTTGTCTGTGATGTGTACGCCCAGGAACTTACCTTTCCACCAACTCCACTGTTGACCCTTTGATGGGGGGGGGGGGGTTTGTGCTCCCTCTGCTGTTTCCTAAAGTCCCCGATCATCCCCTTTGTTTTGTTGACGCCACACTCCGGGTGCCCTCACCCCCTGTAGGCTGTCTCGTCGTTGTTGGTGATCAAGCCCACTACTGTTGTGTCGTCTGCAAACTTGATGATTGAGTTGGAGGCATGCATGGCCACGCAGTCATGGGTAAACGGAGTACAGGAGAGGGCTGAGCACACACACACACACTTTTGGGGCCCCAGTGTTGAGGGTCAGTGAAGTGGAGATGTTGATTCCTCCCTTCACCACCTGGGGTGGCCAGTCAGAAAGTCCAGGAAACCGCCAAGAAACTTTTCATTTAATCAATTGACAACCCCCCCCCCCTCCCCTTTTGTTTTTACACTGCTGCTACTCGCTGTTTATTATCTATTCATAGTCACGTTACCCCTACTTACATGTACATATTACCTCGACTAACCTGTACCCCACACATTGACTCGGTACCAGTACCCGCTGTATATAGCCTCATGATTGTTATTTTATTGTGTAACTTAAGAAAATATTTACAAAATAAATAAATTAACTATAATTACAAAATAAATAAATTAAATAAATAAATTATTTTATCAAAACTGCATTGTTGGTTAAGGGCTTATAAGTAAGCATTTCACAGTAAGGTCTACCTGTTGTATTCAGCACATGTGACAAATACAATTTTATTTGAAACCCAACAGGTGGGACAAACTTTCCCCGAACTACTGTTAGTGTCAGCTACTGGCCTAAAAAAATGGGATGTAGGCTACGTATGCTATGCATGTGCTTTGGATAAAAGTATAAGCTTATCCTAAGGAAATAAAGAAATTATAATTACACTAAATCAGTAGACCTATGGCTTTATTTATGCAGCTAGTCTTTATTGCTTGGTCTTGCTGACTTGGTGAAGGGAGTTCTGCTCGACCAAGCAGGTGTCTCACCTGTTGTTCACGCTCCTCCACCTCAATTACCGCTGTTATTGCACAAGTCTCCCAGTCCCAAACCCCCTCTTGTCATTGCCACCATGCATAGCAACAGCATGACACAGCAGCTCTCACGGCAGCAGCACGCAAAGTGGATGATAGACTGGTGCACTAACAACTCAGGTGTGTGTCATACAAAGCCAGGATGGGGGTTTAAGAGTTATTTTTTAACATGAAGTGTTGCAGAGGTGAGGAACACCCTGGCTCAGCACAATTACACCTCCCCTGTTACTGCTCTCTCCCACAACTTCCTCCCAACACACACGCTGAAGAGCACACACAGGAAGTGGGGAGGACACACCGTTAGGGTCCTCAGAGGATGAGAGGTGAAAAGTGGACTATTTCTGTCTGCGCCACTTGGGTCTAAGGCACTGCATCTCAATGCTAGAGGAGTCCCTAGAGACACCCTGGTTCGAATCAAGGCTGTAACACAACCGCCTGTGATTGGGAGTCCCATAGGGCGGCGCACAATTGGCCCAGCGTCGTCCGTGTTTGGCCAGTGTAGGCCGTCATTGTAAATAAGAATTTGTTCTTAAACCGACTTGCCTAGTTAAATAAAGGTTCAATTTAAAAGCACTTTTGTTGGGGGACGGGGGACGGGGGGGACGGGACTGATTGGCTGCACCCCTGCCCAGTCATGTGAAATCCATAGATTAGGGCCTAATTACATTTATTTCAATTGACTGATTTGCTTATACGAACTGTAATTCAGCAACAACAAAAATGACACAGCCAGTGGCTCTCCAGGAGATATTATGCTGTAACAGACTAACCAAAAAGTCTTATAAAATAATTCCCTCATTCAGTGATTCAGGTATCACGTCTATACTTCGAAGCAAGGTAGCTAAGCGGGAGGGCTCGAGACTGACTTTTTCCAGTGCCACACATGAAAGAAGTCAGCTATTTCATTTAGCATGTTCAGGGAATGCACAATGGACATGTCAAAATAGGATCCAGAATAACCTGATACCTTGAGCGATTAATTTGCCTGCATGTTTTTTGTACATATTGGCCTAGGCTATTTTATACATAATTTACCACCAGAGGAAGTGGGAACTCAAAACATATTAGCTAGATTGCAAACTCTGAATATGATATTGTTGCTAGTTAGCATGCAATTGATTTAACAGTAAACTGTAATGTCCTGCAAAAGCATCCCTTTTGTAGACCAATATATGCTATTTGTGGTATTCACCGCAAATACCCTCTGCGCTCCTTTGGCACTTCATCTCAATTACATTCTCTTTTTGTGGTGCCATTTCCTCTATATTGACAGTTGAGAAATAATTGTTACTCTCACATAAAGCAGAGATTCAACTCCAACAGTTTTAAAAACTGTTGCTCACTGTCAGTATGCTTGCTTTACTCAGTGTGCAAAAGGGGGGAGCAGGAGTGAAGCGAAAGGGACAAGGCATACACTTTCATTGCAGGAAATGACTTGCCTAGTTAAATAAAAGGTTAAATAAAATATTTAAAAAATACAAATTCTGCACATTACTGTTGCCCAAAATGTTTTTTAAACCCCAAAATCAGCAGGAACATTGTGTCACCTAATCAGGTGAGAGGAAGGCAACGTCAGTCATTTTGTTTGTTGTCCCAGCTCTAGTTCAGTGTTTTTCCTAGAATCTTTTCAGCAGCTGTGGCAAACTTAGCGTGGGTCGCAGAAAGAAAATGCTGCCGTTTTGAATTTACATTTTCTGCAATTCTACATGTTTTGACATGGGGCGAAAAGAACCTCACAGTTACGCTCCCCAATCCACATTAACGGGGCCGCAGTGGAGAAGGTTAAAAGCTTAAAAGTTCAGTGTACACGTCACTGACCATCTGAAATGGTCCACCCACACAGACAGTGTGGTGTAGGTGAAACAACACCTCTTCAACCTCAAGAGGCTGAAGAAATTTGTTTGGGCCCATAAGACCCTCAAACTTTCACAGATGCACCATTGAGAGCATCTGGTCGGGCTATATCACCGCCTGGTACGGCAACTGCACCGCCTACCGCAGGGCTCTCTAGAGGGTGGTACGGTCTGTCCAACACATCACCGGGGGCACACTGCCTGCATCTACAGCACCCGGTGTCACAGGAAGGCCAAGAAGATCAAGGACCTCAGCCACGGCCTGTTCACCCCGCTACCATCAAGAAGGTGAGGTAAGTACAGGTGCATCAACGCTGGTCCCGAGAGACTGTAAAACAGCTTATATGTCAAGGCCATCAGTCTGTTAAAGAGACACCACTAGCCGGCCCCCGCCCAGTACAATGCCTTGAACTTTAGGTCACCGTCACTAGACGGCTACCACCCAGTTACTCTTCCATGTACCTTAGAGGCTGCTGCCCTATGTACGTAGTCATGGAACACTGGTCACTTTAAATAAATGTTTACATACTGTTTTACCCACTTGATGGACCCGACAGAGGGCTGCCTCGCTTCTAGTCCTTACAAGCATTTCGCGACACTCGCAAATAACATCTGCTAACCATGTGTATGTGACCAATAAAATTAGATTTGACTTCATTTGTACAGTGCATTTGGAAAGTATTCAGACCCATTGACGACATGCTGTGGGTTTGTTTTTCAGCGGCAGGGACTGGGAGACTAATCAGGATCAAGGGAACGATGAACAGAGCAAAATACAGAAAGATCCATGACGAAAACCTGCTCAGGACCTCAGACTGGGTTGAAGGTTCACCTTCCAACAGGACAACAACCCTAAGCACACAGCCAAGACAACGCAGGAGTGGCTTTGGGACAAGGCTCTGAAAGTCCTTGAGTGGCCTAGCCAGAGCCCGGATTTGAACCCAATCGAACATCTCTGGAGAAACCTGAAAATAGCTGTGCAGCTATGCTGCCCATCCAACCTGACAGCTTGAAAGGATCTACAGAGAAGAATGGGAGAAACTCCCCAAACACGTGCCAAGCTTGTAGCATCATACCCATGAAGACTCAAGGCTGTAATCGCTGCCAAAGGAGCTTTAACTTGTTATGGATAGGGGGCAGTATTTTCACGGCCGGATAAAAAACGTACCCGATTTAATCTGGTTATTACTCCTGCCCAGAAACTAGAATATGCATATAATTAGTAGCTTTGGATAGAGAACACTCCAAAGTTTCTAAAACTGTTTGAATGGTGTCTGTGAGTATAACAGAACTCATATGGCAGGCAAAAACCTGAGAAGATTCTGTACAGGAAGTACCCTGACCATTTCTTGGCCTTCTTTGTCATCTCTATCCAAAACAGAGGATCTCTGCTGTAACGTGACACTTTCTAAGGCTCCCATAGGCTCTCAGAAGGCGCCAGAACGTTGAATGATGACTCTGCAGTCTCTGGCTGAAAAACAGTAGCGCATTTGGATAGTGGTCGATCTGAGAACAATGAGACGGGCGTGCACGTGAAGAGGCCATTTTACATTTTCAGTCTTTGAACAAAAACAACGGCTCCCGGTCGGAATATTATCGCTATTTTACGAGAAAAATCTTATAAAAATTGATTTTAAACAGCGTTTGACATGCTTCGAAGTACAGTAATGGAATATTTTGACATTTGTTGTCACGATACGCGTCCGCGCGTCACCCTTCGTTACCCTTCGGATAGTGTCTTGAACGCACGAACAAAACGCCGCTATTTGGATATAACTATGGATTATTTGGAACCAAACCAACATTTGTTGTTGAAGTAGAAGTCCTGGGAGTGCATTCTGACGAAGAACAGCAAAGGTAATCCAATTTTTCTTATAGTAAATCTGAGTTTGGTGAGTACCAAACTTGGTGGGTGTCAAAATAGCTAGCCTGTGATGGCCGGGCTATCTACTCAGAATATTGCCAAATGTGCTTTCACCGAAAAGCTATTTTAAAATCGGACACCGCGATTGCATAAAGGAGTTCTGTATCTATAATTCTTAAAATAATAATGTTTTTTGTGAACGTTTATCGTGAGTAATTTAGTAAATTCACCGGAAGTGTTCGGTGAGAATGCTAGTTCTGAACGTCACATGCTAATGTAAAAAGCTGGTTTTTGATATATGAACTTGATTGAACAAAACATGCATGTATTGTATAACATAATGTCCTAGGAGTGTCATCTGATGAAGATCAAAGGTTAGTGCTGCATTTAGCTGTGGTTTTGGTTTTTTGTGACATTATATGCTAGCTTGAAAAATGGGTGTCTGATTATTTCTGGCTGGGTACTCTCCTGACAATCTTATGTTTTGCTTTCGCTGTAAAGCCTTTTTGAAATCGGCAGTGTGGTTAGATAAAGGAGTCTTGTCTTTAAAATGGTGTAAAATAGTCATATTGTTGAAAAATGGAAGTTTTCGGATTTTCGAGGAGTTTGTATTTCGCGCCACGCCCATCATTGGATATTGGAGCGGTGTTCCGCTAGCGGAACGTCTAGATGTAAGAGGTTAACAAAGTACTGAGTAAAGGGCTTGAATACTTATGTGAATTTAATATCAGTTACATTTTTAATAAATGTGGCAAAAAAGTATCAATTTTAGAAAAAGGCTAAAGTAACAAAATGTGGAAAAGTGAAGGAGTCTGAATACTTTCCAAATGCACTGCATATTTATACTCCGGACTAACATTGCTCAACCTAATATTTATTAATTCCATTCTTTTGCTTTTAACGTGTGTCTATTGTTAGATATTACTGCACTATTGGAGCTAGAACACACAAGCATTTCACTACACCCTCAATAACATCTAAATGTGTGTATGCAACCAATAAAATGTGAGTTAAATCAAATTTCCTACAATACTACACGTTTTGCCATGGGGTGGAGAAAACATTTTACAGTTTTAAAAAAGGAGAGTGCCTTTAAAAAGCAATGAATCCCTTTGTAAACGGCCTATTTGGCATCGATATGAGTCAGAAAACAGTTATTCTAGTGTCAACATTGACTACAAAGTGTAAATAGGTTTATTTAGTCTAAAATGGAGTTTGGAACATCCGTGTGTCACAACAGGTAAATTAAAGTTGGGTTTTGATTTGACGATGTCCATTTGCCCACTAACATTGGGTGAACAGCTGCAGTGATTGCATTATCCAGTCGAATAGACAATGAGACAGACCTGCCCAGCAGCTCAGACTGTTTACATACCAACACTTTTTTGTTTTTACTTGATAAATACAGCGCCAAACACCTTAGTTAGATGTCAAATTGCACAACTAAAACATCCTCGGCAAAAACAAACATTCATTACAGATGTCTTGAGTCACCTTGGTTTCATTCTGTGGATTTTGAGGAAGTGAAATAGGCTTCAGTGTCTCATGGAGGACAAATGTAATTAATATAATAAACCAAAAGCGGAATCGGTCAGGAAACACACCAAGCCTGAAATATGTTTTTTCTAATGAGCAACAAAATAACACATGCCTATTGGAGTGTTCAGCTCTTTAATGCTAGTTTCCTGTAATTCTACACTGTCAGAGTGACTCAAACGTTTTCACAAAAATTAAATGGGAACCCCATGCCATGACATTTTTGGAATTTTAGATTTTCCCTGACTGTCTAGTTTTTATTTTGGTGACTGTTAGTTCAAAGACTTATTTAAAGATATACTTTATAACATTTTATGGTGCAATATATCTGATTTTAGTCATAAAAAAATACATACGTAGGGGAAACACTAGTTAGACAATACTAACAAATTGTATAGGCTACCTACCCTGCTTTTAAGGCCTTTTAAAATCGGATAAAAAGGTCAGTCTTAAATGAATTTAAGGACCTGCAGACAACCTGTAATAGAATCATAAGATGAGGGTCGACTAAATGTTTATTCAAATCACCATAGCAATGTCCACAGATCATTGCCTAAAATATGATCTTGCCTAACTGCAATGCAGAATATTTGCTGTTAGTCTGACCCTGCATACTCTGGCAATGGTACTGCATTCCAGTCTGAGACTAGACCAGATATCACCATAGAGCAAATGGAAATGAGAGCTCAACCATGTCTAAACAGCAAGCCGAGTCTTGCCCATTCTTGGTTCTCTGCTCTCTAAACCATTAGCCTAAGTAATTACATTTAATTTCTTCCATTTTAGTAATTTGGCATACTTCTATTCAGAGTGCATACATTTTTCGTACTGGTCCCGTGGGAATCGAACTGTGGCATTGCAAGTGCCATGCTCTACCAACTGAGCCACACGGGCCCCTAACTGAACTTGTGAGTTAGACTAGCTGAACAGTTGCAGTGGAAAACAGAGGACTTCTACCCCTAGGTTCCATCACCACTATGCTCACAGCTAATTTCTGCAGTCTGATGAGCTGTGCAGTTTGCAGGGAGTGGAGGGTTAGTCAGTGGGGGGAGAAAAAAAAACACTTTAATGACTTGTTTCCATTGGATCTCCGATAAAGGTCAGGGAGAGTGAAAGGCTTAGTTGTGCTAATGATCAATACACAGCAGGAATCGACATACAGGGCTGCCCGCTGGCCCGGGGAGGTTTTGGAAATCCTCCAGGGCCCGGTTTCCCGATAGCAATGGAATTTAGGCTTACGAGTGTTTTAACGATACATCTTTCCTACAACCGTCAAAGATGTAACATGTTTCCTAGAACACCACCTAAAGAGAACGTTCTCTCATTGCGTCGTTGAGGCATGTGTCGATACTGATTGAATCAAAAACGCAGCACTGCTCTTGGGTCAGCTTTCTCCATTCAAAATCTTACCTTAACACAATTATTCCACAATACTGACAACGAATTAGCTCCTAGAGAGATATGATCAACTATGGTTGCAAATACCGAGGTAGCTTATTCCAATGCTAACTAGGGCTGCAAAGGGACGGAAACTTTCCGAAAACTTTCAATGGGAAGTTAAGCCCTGGAATTTTGCTAAATTCACCAAAAAAGTTTGCTTATAACAGTGAACCTTTTTTGTGGGATAAGCATAAGGCAATTCTAGGTCTTGTGGCATATTTTGGCTAAACTATCCCCAATGCAATGGAATTGCAACTCCGCATGCACAGTGCATTCTTCCATCACATGTACAGCTGATTCTCAAGATCTTGCACACTAATGAGATGCTATTGAGCCCACACTACTACACTGTCTGAGCCAAGGACTACATTCTTTCTGGTAAGTTTTGATTACAATACTGGGTGGGGTGAATATATTTTATATGACATACATGATTTTTTGTTAACTAGTAAATAGTATCCTACAGCAAAGTGTGTTAAATCATTTCCAACTTGTCAACAATTTCTGATAGTTAGTACCTGCTACCATGTGGGTTTTAGCTTGCTTGAGCCTGCAAACTGAGGAGTTTTAATTCACCTGTTTCCATACACGTTTCATTTTAAAACATCTTACAAAAGGAGTTGTTTAAATCTAACTACTTAACTGTTTACCTGTACATGGAATTGTATTCGTTTTTTTAATACATTCCCCCCCCCCCCCCCCCCCAATCTTTAATATCTGATAATATCTGATAATATCTGATAATATCTGATGTCTGGAGACATTTCATTGCAGCTAATGTAGAACGAAAAGCCGTGTACATTTGAAAATACAGTGCCAAATCATATGTGAAGAATGCAACAAAGATGCAGAATCATCTGGCCAAGTGCATAAAGTTCCCTCAGCGCTCACAACCTGTGACAAAAGTCCCTCTACTTCTATTCGAGGTGAAAATGATGAATCAGACACCTTATCGATAGCAACAGCTCATGGTCCTCCTGGAATCAGAATTTTGTTTGACTCAAATGGAGGAACGTAGTCAGAGAAATGCTGATTAATGTCTTGCTTGAGCTGTGTACGCCACTGGTTCACCTCTGATGCTCACAGGCAATGTGTATTGGAAGAGATTTCTGACTGTTCTTCGCCCCGCATACACCCCTCCAAACAGACATGCTTTATCTACTCATTTGCTGGATGCAGAGTTCAACAGAATTCAAGTGAAGGTCAAGCAAATCATAGAAAAATCAGACTATACTGCAGTCATCTCTGATGGGTGGTCGAATGTTTGTGGGCAAGGAATAATTATCTACATCATCTCCACCCTCAACCACTATTCTACAAGAGCACAGACACAAGGGACAACAGACACCGGTCTCTACATTGCAGATGAGCTGAAGGCAGCCATCAATGATCTTGAACCAGAGAATATATTTGCACTGTTGACAGACAATGCTGTGAACATGAAGGCTGCTTGGTCTAAAGTGGAGGAGTCCTACCCTCACATCACACCCATTGGCTGTGCTGCTCATGCATTGAATCTGCTCCTCAAGGACATCATGGCACTGAAAACAATGGATACACTCTACAAGAGAGCTAAGGAAATGGTTAGGTATGTGAAGGGTCATCAAGTTATAGCAGCAATCAACCTCCCCAAGCAGAGTGAGAAGAATAAGAGCACGGCATTAAAACTGCCCAGCAACACGTTGGGGTGGTGTTGTCATCATGTTTGACAGTCTCCTGGAGAGGAAGGAGTCTCTCCAAGAAATGGCCATATCACAGTCTGCTGATATGGACGGCCCCATCAAGATGATCCTCCTGGATGATGTATTTTGGGAGAGAGTGGTAAGCAGCCTGAAACCTATAGCAGTAGCCATTGCACGGATTGGGGGAGACAATGCCATCCTGTCTGATGCTCAGACTGCTTGCAGATGTAAGAGAAGAAATCCATACTGCCCTGCCCACTTCACTGTTACTCCAAGCAGAGGAAACTGCAGTTCTGAAATACATCAAAAATTGTGAAGACTTCTGCATGAAGCCCATACACGCTGCTGCGTACATGTTGGACCCCAAATATGCTGGCAAGAGCATCCTGTCTGGTGCAGAGATGAACAAGGCCTATGGTGTCATCACTACCGTGTCTCGCCACCTTGGCCTGGATGAGGACAAGGTTCTTGGCATTCTGGCGAAGTACACTTCCAAGCAAGGGCTTTTGGATGGAGATGAGATATGTTAGCATGACTGCCATATTGCATCAGCCACCTGGTAGAAGGGACTTTGTGGATCTGAGGCTCTTTCCCCTGTTGCCTCCATCATCCTCCAAATCCCACCAACATCAGGCACCTCAGAGCACAACTGGCCCTTGTTTGGGAACACACACACACACACACCAGGCTGACCAATACAAGGGTTGAAAAATTGGTGGCCACCCGGGCAAATTTGAGGCTTTTTGAGCCTGACAACGAGCCATCCTCAACAAGGTTGGAAAGTGACAGTGAAGATGAGGCCTCAGAGACTGATGTTCAAGAGGTGGACATTGCGGTCCAGGGAGAAGACATGGAAGCCTGAGAGGAAGACAACCAAAGCTTTAGTTTCTAGACTATTATTTTACAGACGTATGTTGAAAACGTTTTTTTTTGGAGATGCGATGGCTCATTGGGGATCATTCAATATTCCATTTTATTCAGTGAAATCACGTGAAGAGTCAACTCATTTAATTAATGTTCAATTCATAACCAAATAGTTTTTTATTTCTATTGGAAGGATTTAATTGTCTACTTATAAGGTAAAAGGTTTGTGTTTGTCGCCATATGATATGGTAAATATATCCAACGCAAAAAACATGAAATAGTATTAATATGCATATATTCCGTTAATTCCCATATATTCCCACAGAAGTTTCCACCTCTGAATATTTCCCAAATTGTGAAACCCTAATGCTTACCCTATAAAAATGTACTAAAGATTTGGTGCATCACTACGCACATGATAGTTCATAATGTATAGCCTGAGGCAAAAATTTGACGGTAGCTAAACAAAAAACTAAATTGAATGAACATGAGCAAATTTGAGAACAAGGCTACTTAAATGCTATCACCATATTGATTGCAGCACTTGTACGGGTAATACACTGGATCACTGCTACTCTAATTTCCGCGATGCAAACACGGCCCTCCCCCGCCCTCCCTTTGGCAAATGCTCCTGCCATCCTATACGCAGAACCCGTGACAAGAACTATTCAACATTGTTCCTGTACCCAAGATGGCAAAGAAAACTGAACTAAATGACTATCGCCCCTGTAGCACTCACTTCTTTCATCATGAAGTGCTTTGAGAGGCTAGTCAAGGATCATATCACCTCCACCTTACACCCACTCCAATTTGCATACCGCCCCAACAGGTCCACAGACGATGCAATCGCCATCACACTGCCCTATCCCATCTGGACAAAAGGAATACCTATGTAAGAATGCTGTTCATTGACTACAGCTCAGCATTCAACACCATAGTTCCCTCAAAGATCATCATTAAGCTTGAGGCCCTGGGTCTGAACTCTGCCCCTGTGCAATTGGGTCCTGGACTTTGACAGGCTGCCCCCAGGTCGTGAAGGTAGGAAACATCTCCACGTCGCTGATCCTCAACACTATGGCCCCTCAAGGGTGCGTGCTCAGCCACCCCCTCCTGTACTCCCTGTTCACCCATGACTGCGTAGCCATGCAGGCCTCCAATTCAATCAAGTTTGAAGACGACACAACAGTAGTGGGCTTGATTACCAACAACGATGAGAGCCTACAGGGAGGAGGTGAGAGCACTCGGAGTGTGGTGTCAGGAAAACAACCTCTCGCTCAACGTCAACAAAACAAAGGAGATGATTGTGGACATCAGGAAACAGCAGCGGGAGCACCCACCTATCCACATCGACAGGACAGCAGTGGAGAAGGTGGAAAGTTAAGTACCTCGGCGTACACAGACAAACTGAAATGGTCCACCCACACAGAAACACAGTGTGATGAAGGCGCAACAGCGCCTCTTCAACCTCAGGAGGCTGAAGAAATTTGTCTACACCTAAAACCCTCAAACTTCTATAGATGCACAATTGAGCGCATTCTGTCGGGCTGTATCACTGCCTGGTACGGCAACTGCACCGCCCACAACGGCAAGGCTCTCCAGATTGTGATGCGGTCGGCACATTGTATCACCAGGGGCAAACTACCTGCCCTCCAGGACACCCACATCACCTGTCGTCACAGGAAGGCCAAAAAGATCAACGACAACCACCCGAGCCACTGCCTGTTCAACCCGCTAACATCCAGAAGGAGAGGTCAGTACAGGTGCATCAAAGCTGGAACCGAGACTGAAAAACAGCTTCTATCTCAAGGCCATCAACCTCTTACGTCTAGACGTTCCGCTAGCGGAACACCTGCTCCAATATCCAATGATGGGCGTGGCGTGAAATACAAACTCCTCTAAAATCCGAAAACTTCCATTTTTCAACAATATGACTATTTTACACCATTTTAAAGACAAGACTCTCCTTTATCTAACCACACTGTCCGATTTCAAAAAGGCTTTACAGCGAAAGCAAAACATTAGATTATGTCAGCAGAGTACCCAGCCAGAAATAATCAGACACCCATTTTTCAAGCTAGCATATAATGTCACAAAAAACAAAACCACAGCTAAATGCAGCACTAACCTTTGATGATCTTCATCAGATGACAACCCTAACGACATTATGTTATACAATGCATGCATGTTTTGTTCAATCAAGTTCATATTTATATCAAAAACCAGCTTTTTTACATTAGCATGTGACGTTCAGAACTAGCATACCCCCCGCAAACTTCCGGTGAATTTACTAAATTACTCACGATAAACGTTCCCAAAAAACATAATTATTTTAAGAATTATAGATACAGAACTCCTCTATGCACTCGATATGTCCGATTTTAAAATAGCTTTTCGGTGAAAGCACATTTTGCAATATTCTCAGTAGATAGCCCGGGCTAGCTATTTAGACACCCAGCAAGTTTAGCCTTCACCAAACTCCGATTTACTATTAGAAAAGTTTGATTACCTTTGGCGTTCTTCGTCAGAATGCACTCCCAGGACTTCTACTTCAATAACAAATGTTGGTTTGGTCCCAAATAATCCATTGTTATATCCAAACAGTGGCGTTTTGTTCGTGCGTTCAAGACACTATCCGAATGGTAAAGAAGGGTTACGAGCACGACGCATTACGTGACAAAAAAATTCTAAATATTCCATTACCGTACTTCGAAGCATGTACAACGAAGCAACCGTACAACGACTCCCATGCTTCGAAGCATGGGAGTCGTTGTAGCCGTTCAAAGACGATAGAATAAAAACATGGGGTCGTCTCGTGCACGAGCATGAGTCCCATTGTCCGCTGATAGACCACTTAGCAAATGCGCTAAAGCTTTTCAGCCAGGGCTTGGAATTACGTCATTCAGCTTTTTGCCGCCTTCTGAGAGCCCATGGGAGCCGTAGGAAGTGTCACGTAACAGCAGAGATCCCCTGTATTGGATAGAGATAATCAAGGAGGGCAAAAAATGGTCAGAGAGGGCACTTCCTGTTTGGAATCTTCTCAGGTTTTGGCCTGCCAAATGAGTTCTGTTATACTCACAGACACCATTCAAACAGTTTTAGAAACTTTGGAGTGTTTTCTATCCAAAGCTAATAATTATATGCATATTCTAGTTTCTGGGCAGGAGTAATAATCAGATTAAATCGGGTACGTTTTTTATCCGGCCGTGAAAATACTGCCTACATACAGACTCTAAATCATTGGCCACTTCAATAAATGGATCTCTAGTCACTTTAATGGCGTTTACGTATCTTGCATTACTCATCTCATATGTATATATTGTATTCTATACCATCTTGCCTATGATGCTCGGTCATTGACCATCCATATATTTATGTGTACATATTCTTATTCCATCCCTTACTTAGATGTGTGGAATTGTTAGATATTACTGCACTGTCGGAACTAGAAGCACAAGCATTTCTCTACAGTCGCATTAACATCTGCTAACCATATAAACACACACACACACTAACCATACATACATACATACATACATACATACATACATACATACATACATACATACATACATACATACATACATACATACATACATACACACACGACCAGTAAAATGATCATTTCTATATCATTGAAATACAGTGCATTCGTTAACTATTCAGAACCTTGGACTTCTCACGTTGTTACATTACAGCCTTATTCTAAAATTGATTAAATTGCACTCCCCCAATCAATCTACACAGAAAACCTCATGACAAAGCAAAAGAATTTACAACCAATAAAAACAAAATAAGTATTCAGACCCTTTCCTCGTTACTCTGTTGAAGCACCTTTGGCAGCGATTACTGCCTCAAGTCTTCTTGGGTATGATGCTACAAGCTTGACACACCTGTATTTGGGGAGTTTCTCCCATTCTTCTCTGCAGATCCTCTCAAGCTCTGTCAAGTTGGATGGGGAGCGTTGCTGTACAGCTATTTTCAGGTCTCTCCAGAGGATGTTCGATCGGATTCAAGTCCAGGCTCTGGCTGGGCCACTCAAGGACAATCAGAGACTTGCCCGAAGCAACTCCTGCGTTGTCTTGGCTGTGTGCTTAGGGTCGTTGTCCTGTTGGAAGATGAACCGTCGCCCCAGTCTGAGGTCCTGAGCAGGTTATCATCAAGGATCTTTCTGTACTTTGCTCCGTTCATTTTTCCCTCGATCCTGACTAGTCTCCCCGTCCCTGCTGCTGAAATACATCCCCACAGCATGATGCTGCCAAAACCATGCTTCACCGTAGGGATGGTGGCAGGTTTCCTCCAGATGTGACGCTTGGCATTCAGGCTAGAGGCCGACCGATTATGATTTTTCACCGCAAATACCGATTATTGGAGGACCAACTTTAATTAATTTATTATTAATTTAATAAATAAATAAATATATATATATATAATAATAATAATAACAATTACAACAATACTGAATGAACACATTTTAACTTAAAATACATAAATAAAATCAATTTAGACAAATAAATAATTAAACATATAAATAATGCAAAAACAGTGTTGGAGAAGAAAGTAAAAGTGCAATATGTGCCATGTAAAAAAGCTAACGTTTAAGTTCCTTGCTCAGAACATATGAAAGCTGGTGGTTCCTTTTAACATGAGTCTTCAATATTCCCAGGTAAGAAGTTTTAGGTTGTAGTTATTATAGGACTATTTCTCTCTATACGATTTGTATTTCATATACCTTTGACTATTGGATCTTCTTATAGGCACTTTAGTATTGCCAGTGTAACAGTATAGCTTCCGTCCGTCTCCTCGCTCCTACCTGGGCTCGAACCAGGAACACATAGACAATAGCCACCCTTGAAGCAGCGTTACCCATGCAGAGCAAGGGGAACAACTACTCCAAGTCTCAGAGCGAGTGACGTTTGAAACTATTAGCACGCGCTAGCCATTAACGAGCTAGCCATTTCGAGCTAGCCACTTTCGAGCTAGCCATTAACGAGCTAGCCACTATTAACGAGCTAGCCATTTCACATCGGTTACACCAGCCTAATCTTGGGAGTTGATAGGCTTGAAGTCATAAACAGCGCAATGCTTGAAGCATTGCGAAGAGCTGCTGGCAAAACGCACGAAAGTGCTGTTTGAAGGAATGTTTACGAGCCTGCTGGTGCCTACCACCGCTTAGTTAGACTGCTCTATCAAATCATAGACTTAATTATAATAAACACACAGAAATACGAGCCTTAGGTCATTAATATGGTCGAATCCGGAAACTCTCGAAAACAAAATGTTTTTTCTTTCAGTGAAATACGGAACTGTTCCGTATTTTATCTAACGGGTGGCATCACTAAGTCTAAATATTCCTGTTACATTGCACAACCTTAAATGTTATGTCATAATTACTTAATTCTGGCAAATTTGTTCGTAACGAGCCAGGCGGCCCAAACTGTTGCATATACCCTGACTGCGTGCAATGAACGCAAGAGAAGTGACAATTTCACCTGGTTAATATTGCCTGCTAACCTGGATTACTTTTAGCTAAATATGCAGCTTTAAAACTATATACTTGTGTATTGATTTTAAGAAAGACATTGATGTTTATGGTTAGGTACACGGAGCAATAACAGTCCTTTTTCACGAATGCGCACCGCATATAGGCAACGCAGGACAGGCTAGATAAACTAGTAATATCATCAACCATGTGTAGTTAACTAGTGATTATGATTGATTGTTTTTTTATAAGATAAGTTTAATGCTAGCTAGCAACTTACCTTGGCTTCTTACTGCATTCGCGTAACAGGCAGGCTCCTCGTGGAGTGCAATGTTAAGCAGGTGGTTAGAGCGTTGGACTAGTTAACAGTAAGGTTGCAAGATTGAATCCCCGAGCTGACAAGGTAAAAATCTGTCGTTCTGCCCCTGAACAAGGCAGTTAACCCACCGTTCCTAGGCCATCATTGAAAATAAGAATGTGTTCTTAACTGACTTGCCTAGTTAAAAGGTGTAAAAAAATATAACAAACAAATATAATTTTTTTAAACAAATATCGGCAAATCGTGGTCCAAAAATACCGATTACCGATTGTTATGAAAACTTGAAATCGGCCATTCCGATTAATTGGTCGACCTCTACTTTCAACAGTTCGCAACGAGCCAGGTGGCCCAAACTGCTGCATATACCCCGACTCTGATTGCATTGAACACAAGAGAAGTGACACAATTTCCCTAGTTAATATTGCCTGCTAACATTCCATTTATTTTAACTACATATGCAGGTTTAAAAAAAGATATACTTGAGTATTGATTTTAAGAAATGCATTGATGTGGTTTGGCACATTATTGCAACTGTTGTGTTTTTCACGAATGCGCTTTTGTTAAATCATCAAGTTGAAGTAGGCTGTGATTTGCTGATAAATTAACAGGCACCGCATTGATTATATGCAACGCAGAAGAAGCTAGTTAACCTAGTAATATTGTCAACCATGTGTAGTTAACTGGTGATTATGTGAAGACTACTTAACTTAAAGAAAAATCAATGCTAGCTAGCAGCTTATCTTGGCTCCATGCAGCCACAATGTCCTTTTTGATGCTGCACTCGCGTAACAGGTGGTTAGCCTGCCACGCAGTCTCCTCATGGATTGCAACGTAATCGTCGACCAAAAAGTCCTTTAACCTCTACGGGCTAGGGGGCAGTATTGAGAATTTTGGAAAAAATGTGCCCATTTTTAACTGCCTCCAACACCAACGCAGAAGCTAGAATATGCATATTATTGTTCAGGTTTGGATAGAAAACACCCTAAAGTTTCTAAAACTGTTTGAATGGTGTCTGTGTATAACAGAACTCCTATGGCAGGCAAAAACCTGAGAAGGTTTCATGCAGGAAGTACCCTGTCTGACAAGGTGATGTTGTTCTTGCTTCTGTTTATTGAAGAGTCAGGATCTTAGCTGTAACGTGACAATTCCTAGGGCTCCAATAGGCTCTCAGAACCCGGGAAAAACCTGAACGATGACGAGGCAGCCTCAGGCTGAAACACAGAATCCCCTTTTCCAAGTGTCCCATCAGAGGACAATGGAATTAGGCGCGTGCGCGATTTGACCCCGTGCAGTATTTTCCTTCGGCTGTTTAGCTAATTGCAGATTCCCGGTCGGAATATTATCGCTTTTTTATGAGAATAATGGCATAAAAATTGATTTTAAACAGCGGTTGACATGCTTCGAAGTACGGTAATGGAATATTTAGAATTTTTTTGTCACGTTCTAAGCCATGCGCGCGACCGTGATTTACCATTCTGATAGTGTCTAGAACGCACGAACAAAACGCCGCTGTTTGGCTATAACGATGGATTATTTGGGACCAAACCTACATTTGTTATTGAAGTAGAAGTCCTGGGAGTGCATTCTGACGAAGAACAGGAAAGGTAAGACCATTTTTCTTATAGGAAATGTGATTTTGGTGAAGGCTAAACTAGGTGGGTGTCTAAATAGCTAGCCCGTGATGGCTGGGCTATGTACTTAGAATATTGCAAAATATACTTCATCCGAAAAGCTATTTTAAAATCGGACATAGAGTGCATAGAGGAGTAATGTATCTATAATTCTTAAAATAATTATGCTTTTTGTGAACGTTTATCGTGAGTAATTTAGTAAATTGTTAGTAAATTCCTCAGAAGTTTGCGGGGGGTATGCTTTTTCTGAACGTCACATGCTAATGTAAAAGCTGGTTTTTGATATAAATATGAACTTGATTTAACAGACATGCATGTATTGTATAACATAATGTCCTAGGTGTGTCATCTGATGAAGATCATAAAAGGTTAGTGCTGCATTTAGCTGTGGTTTGGGTTTTTGTGACATTATATGCTAGCTTGAAAAATGGGTGTCTGATTATTTCTGGCTGGGCACTCTCCTGACATAATCTAATGTTTTGCTTTCGTTGTAAAGCCTTTTTGAAATCGGACAGTGTGGTTAGATTAACGAGAGTTGTCTTTAAACAGCTGTAAAATAGTCATATGTTTGAGAAATTGAAGTAATAGTATTTCAAACGTTTTAAAAATCGCGCCACAGGATTCAACTGGCTGTTACGTAGGTGGGACGAATTCGTCCCGCCGGTCCCATAGAGGTTAACTAATTGTTATGAAAACTTGTAATCGGCCCTAATTAAAAATCGGCCATGCCGATTAATTGATTGACCTCTAATTCAGGCCAAAGTGTTCAATCTTGGATTCAGCAAATCAAATGCTATTTGTCACATGCACCGAATACAACAGGCCTTACAATGAAATGCTTACTTATAAGCCCTTAAGCAACAATGCAGTTAAGAAACTAACTAAAGAGCAGCAGTAAAATAACCATAGCCTTCGCTACATACAGAGGGTAATAGTACAGAGTCAATGTGCTGGGGCACAGGTTAGTCGAGGTAATATGTACATGTAGGTAGAGTTAAAGTGACCATGCATAGAAAGAGAGGAGCAGCAGCGTAAAAGTCAGGTGGGGTGGGGGGTTGGGGGGGGGACGCAATGCAAATAGTCTGGGTAGCCATTTGATTAGCTGTTCAGGAGTTATGGCTTGGGGGTAGAAGCTGTTAAGAAGCCTTTTGGACCGAGACTTGGCGCTCCGGTACCGCTTGCCGTGTGGTAGCAGAGAGAACAGTCTTTGACTATGGTGGCTGGAGTCTGACAATTTTTAGGGCTTTCTCTGACCTAGCCTGGTATTGAGGTCCTGGATGGCAGGAAGCTTTGCCCCAGTGATGTACTGGCTGGAAGCACTACCCTCTGTAGTGCCTTGCGGTCCGAGGCCGAGTAGTTGCCATACCAGGCAGTGATGCAACCAGTCAGGATGCTCTCGATGGTGCAGCTGTAGAACCTTTTGAGGATCTGAGGACCCATGCAAATCTTTTCAGTCTCCTGAGGGGGAATATGCTTTGTCGTGCCCTCTTCACAACTGTCTTGGTGTGCTTGGACCATGTTAGTTTGATGGTGATGTGGATACCAAGGAACTTTAAGCTCTCAACTTGCTCCACTACAGCCCCGTCGATGAGGATGGGGGTGTGCTCGGTCCTCCTTTTCCTGGATGTCCACAACCATCTCCTTTGTCTTGATCACATTGAGGGAGAGGTTGTTATGCTTGCACCACACTGCCAGGTCTCTGCCTGGCCATGCAGTCATGAGTGAACAGGGAGCATAGGAGGGGACTGAGCACGCACCCCTGAGGGGCCCCTGTGTTGAGGATCAGCGTGGCAGATGTGTTGTTGCCTACCCTTACCACCTGGGGGCGGCCCTTCGAGAAGTCCAGGATCAAGTTGCAAAGGGAGGTGTTTAGTCCCAGGGTCCTCAGCTTAGTGATGAGCTTTGAGGGCACTATGGTGTTGAACGCTGAGCTGTAGTCAACAAATAGCATTCACTCTTTTGTCCAGGTGGGAAAGGTCAGTGTTGAGTGCAATAGGGATTGCATCATCTGTGGATCTGTTGGAGCGGTATGCAAATTTGAGTGGGTCTAGGGGTTTCTGGGATAATGGTGGTGATGTGAGCCATGACCAGCCTTTCAAAGCACTTCACTAGTTCTTCAAGCACTTCATTAGTTCTGTGCCTCGACACAATCCTGTCTTCTCTATGCATAATTCATTTGACCTCATGGCTTGCTCTTTGCTCTGACATGCACTGTTAACTGTGGGACCTTATATAGACAGGTGTGTGCTTTCCCACTAATTGAATTTACCACAGGTGGACTCCAATCAAGTTGTAGAACCATCTCAAGAATGATCAATGGAAACCGGATGCACCTGAGCTCAATTTCGAGTCTCATAGCAAAAGGGTCTGAATACTTCTGTTTTTTATACATTTGCTAAACTTTCTAAAACAAATTGTTTTCGCTTTGTCATTATTGGGTATTGTGTGTAGATTGATTATTTATTTTTCCTCAATTTTAGAATAAGGCGGTAACGTAACAAAATGTGGAAATTCCAAGCCCTGCACAGCCTGTAGATCTAGTCAGTCCATACAGTAGATTAAGGTTGTGGAATACTTTCCAAATGCACTGTATATAGGCCTATACTATAGGTAGTCATCTCAGTTTTCAATTGAAGCATCTTTTTTATCCTTCCATTGTTTGTAACAATTGCAAAGACATTGGGAACTTTGTATTTGTCGTTAACTTCATTAAGTTATTGGTGATCACAGAGAGATGGATAAACACGGTGATTCTATGTCTAGCGGAGATCTTCTGTGTATAAAGTGGTGTGGGAGGGCAAAAAAGCATTACCGACAAACAGCTGTTTTACGAGTGGTCTGGGGAAGGCATTAGATTTACGAGCAACTGCCTGGAGCACAAAACACACCATTAGCCAAACACAATGGTCTCTAGCTTAATGACTAAAATTAACACCCTTTTTTAGATTGCACAGGTTTTATTTATTTTTCCCCTCCAAACAATCAATGTAAATATGACACATTGTAATTAAATTATTATCCGCTTTGTGAGATCTTGGCCAAGGCCAGTATTACATATATATTTTGTTATTCCAGCCAGTAGCTTTCAGTTTAGCCACTGATAAATGTACCTGAATTTCAAGCCCTGCACTGCCTGTAGATCTAGTCAGTCCATACAGTAGACTAAGGTCAGCCTACTTTCAAAATGAACTGAGAAGACCTCAACAACATTAACTAGGCCTAACTGTGGCCCAATTATTAACCAGTAGTTACAAGTGTGGCATTATCCATGTATCACAGTACAATGTCCATTGCACTTGAATTGCATCACATGGGCTATTCCACTTCAGTAGGTCATCGAAGCCAGGGCAATAGACAGGACACACTGATTGGACTTGAATAGCACAATGGTGCCAGTGTAGTGATGATTTCATATCTGAGACCTAAACCATTCAGCTAGGGCTCTTATCAGGGTCAGGGAAGTTGGCCAGGATACCGTGCCCACAGAGGACCACATAAAGCACTGCCTTCCCTCCTCCTGAAAGAAACACCTTGTGAAGAACGTGTGTGTACTGTGAATGTGCGTGGATAACAACAACCTGAAAGCTCTTCAAAAATACCATCAAGAGTGAATAGGCCTAGAAATGCTTGAAATAAGATCATGAGATTGCCTGCTCATTTCGCTAATGGACATCACCACTGAGGATTTGGGTTGGTGACAGAGGGCATGTGAGTTTATCAATGGGCTCTGCTTAATCCATGTGAAAAACTCATACTGACAGAGAGAAAGCAGTTTAATTAGGTTGATTTAGTCTAAACAAAAAAAACGAATCAAAAGGATAGTTAGACTTAATTTGATCATGAGCCAAGCCATTTTCGCAATCTAACAGCACACCTTTATTTAAACTCAAAGACAGGGATTATTGGATACAATACTGGATAAATCCTTAACTGGTTGCAATGAAGCCTATTTCTCCACCTTCACATGGAATACCTAGTTCTGCACACCTGCACAAATTACAGTGTCCTGTGAAATAATGTCAGCTGTAAACATAGCCAATTGTTTGGCTATTTGGTTTGCTAGTTGGTTTGTCCAAAAAAACAAAACAAAGTAATAATTTACCTGAAATGTAATCTAAGTTACGTATATGCGTCTGCTTTTCTTTTAGCTGCTTAGCTAACACGCTAAATTAGCTAGCTAGCTCAGCTTTGCCAGTCCATTACAGCTAGCCTGTTAGCTAGCTAGCCTAACTAACAGATGCTGGCAAGAGTTGGTTTGACAACACTGATTTGCAAACTGTTTCGTAAAACAAAATTTCAGTCAATACCAGAGTATTGTAAGAAATGTAAACGTAAAACAAAAAAATCGCCACCCACCTGAATGTTCTTCACACCAAATTCGCTACAAATGAGCACCAGTCGGGTGCGGCCAGACGAAATGTCAACAACTTGGTTGCGACATACTAGCCAGCTAGATAGCTAGCGTTAGCAAGCATAAAACCAGTTGCTGAAGCGAAAACAATTTTTCTGACGCCTGGTTGTAGTAAACGCATGCTAAGTAGAAGCAAAACTATTATTATTGGTTATAAAACTTGCATTTATGAAAGTTAACAGCGCGAGATGGATGCAAGCTTTGCAGCTATCGCAGCACCAGCTAGCTACCTTTTTACCTCATACTATGACCTCTCAACTTCCAACTCTCACCCGTCCCTGCACGCACGCGCCAACAGGGGACGCTGTTTATGTGGGTTGGGTGAGGAAAAGTGGACAGCGTGTTTGTGTCGAAGGGGACTCAAAAAGCTTTCTTAAACTTCCTCCTCTAGTCAAACACCAAGCCTTTTAGAGCATTGCAAATGTTCAAGCAAGCATGTGTCATGAGTAGCACTTAGTCAAACTCAAGACTTTCCATGACCTGCTCCCTGTGGCATGCACTTTATCTGAGTGTCTGAGTGTCTGGCTAGGGGTTGACCAGTAAACTTCTCAAGGGTCAGCGCATGACTTCAGAAGGAGCATGAAATATGTGCTGTGAAACAACCTCACTGCATTCTGTTTCAATGCCAGCTCTACGGGACTCCCAATCACGGCCGGTTGTGATACAGCCTGGAATCGAACCAGGGTCTGTTGTGACACCTTTAGGACTGAGAGGAAGTGCCTTAGACTGCTGCACCACTCAGGAGCCCCTAATGGTGCCTGCAAGCTCAAGCTGAAAAAGAAAACCCGTGATCACATGATCCATCATTAGTGCCACATAAGTATTTAAGCTAATGCACCATTTTAAGAGGTGACACAAGAAGTCCCTCCTGAAATAGCCTACATGGCTTTTAATTAAACATGTCAATGTGACACTCAGCGGGAGGCTATCCTTCCATGTCTCAGAAGAAATAGATTCTTAATGCAAAACCTGGATGTTAAATAGGGTGAAAATATCTGTAATAACATTTAATATATTCATAACAGTGCAAGAACATAATCATTTCACTTTGTCTGTGATGGACCCCAGTTGTGAGAGAAACAGATAATGTATTTTTTCAGGCATTGGACAGTGTTTTGGGTTTATTTTCAAATGAGTCTAGCTATAGATAGCGCTTTAGCGATTCTTTATTGGAGAGGAAAATAATATCTTATGTTTAAAAAGAAAATACATTCTTGTCCCTTCTGACCCCTTGTGCTTTTTGGGAGAAGAGAGAGGAGAGGAGAAAGGGGAGCATGGGGTTCAGAAAAGGAACAAGGATGATTTAACTCAAGTCTTATTCTCTTTCACCCCACACTGTACATACTGTATTCTATACTATTCTATGGTATCTTAGTTACTTAATGTTTACATATCTTACATTACTCATCTCGTATTTATATACTGTTTCCTATACTATTCTACAGTATCTCATTCACTTAATAATGATTACATATCTTGCATTACTCATCTCATATGTATATACTGTATTCTATACTATTCTACTGTATCTTAGTCTATTCCGTTCTGACATCGCTCGTCCATATGTATATAGTCTTAATTCAATCCTACTTAGATTTGTGTGTATTGGGTATATGTTGTGTAATTTGTTAGATATTGCTTGTTAGATATTACTGCACTGTCGGAGCTAGAAGCACAAGCATTTCGCTACACCCGCAATAACATCTGCTAATCACGTGTGTGTGACCAATGCAATTTGATTTGATTTTATTTGACACTTCCTCTGTACCACCATCCTTTCTTCTCTCTTACTGGGTCTTGCATAATTGTCTCATTTCAATTTCCCCTGTCTTTCTGTTGTTACTCTCTACATGTCACTATACATGTCATTATTCACAACTGTTGCCTTCTTTCTATCCAGATTCATCTGCGTTAAAACACTGATGATAACATTGATTTGACACCTCTAAATGTCCATAGTTAAATCAGTCACCATTGTTCTGTTCTGAACTGATACCTCACCTGACTCTCTCTCTCTCTCCCTCTCCCTCTCTCTCTCTCTCTCTAGCTCTCTTGCTCTACCTCTTCTCCTTCTCTCTTTTTTAGAATGGTGATTTGAGCCAGTTTTTTCCACTCTGGTCTTCAGGCATTACAGATCAGGGGGGGCATAAGGTGTCTATTTATATCAATGACAGGTTATGGAAGAGCATAACCTGTCATTGATATGAATAGACAGATTAGCTGCAGATTAGCACATTAACACACAAAAGTACATCCGTAATTGATCAAAGCTCATAAAACTCTGGGACAAGATGGCAGTGTACCCTAACATCACCATATTAAATAGCAGATTAATCCCTCTGATATGGAATGATTAGAATCATCTGTCCTATTATGCATGCAGTATTGCACATTTGTGTAGGCTATATAGGCTATGTATTACTGTCTGCTGGGACTGCTTCAGTTGAAGGTACCTTTTCCAAGTATTGATTGTGTTTGACTTTGATTAATTTACAAATCATTGAGGCTTTGTTTTGAACACCAGTCAATGAGTCAGTCTCTTTGCCACACTGGGTGTATTGATAATGAATTTGGTACTTTCACTTGTGTGGGGTAAAGACACATGCCCACACAACCCAAGAACCTCCCTGACCTCAAAGATACATACCCTTTACTGCCTGACTATACATCATATCTCTGGAATGGTTTGTTGAAAAAAATCACACCATTATGTGTAACAATGTGCAAGCATAGATTGATTAAATTGACATAATACGATCAGAGACAAAGCTCCTTTGTTGTGCCCTTAACTAATTTCTGCTTTCAAATCTTCACTTTCCCTATCCTTATCCTACCTTTGTTGGCCTACTTTGTAAGTCACCAAATCATTCATGTGATTGTTGATGAACCCAATGTACTTCCTAGCTATGCTCGATCCCTTGGCCCAATGTACCTCTTGCTATGCTCTCTCTTGGCCCAGCCTTGCTCTGATCTCCCCCACCCCTCCTTTATGTCTACCCATTTGTCTCTTCATCTCTTCTGTCTCTTCTCTCGTTATGCCCCTATGTGCGTATCTCTCCCCTGGTTGGTTGTGCCAGCTATGTGTACTCTTGGTGTCCAGTCTCCAGACAGGGTATAAATAACTAGCAGATTTTTTGCTTCATGCCCTGAGAGCTCTACTTGCTTCTCACACTTGAGGAACCATGGGAAAATAATCTTTCCCTTACGCACATGGCACACACAAAAAAGCAGTCTTAAACGCACAAACTCTCACACAAACGTACTTGCAAATTTGTGCTCGCACACACACACACCACACACACACACACACACACACACACACACACACACACACACACACACACACACACACACACACACACACACACACACACACACACACACACACACACACACTGCACACTCAGCAAGCATACCATGGTTGGGCACAAAACAGATAACAAGGTTATAAGAATTGTTGTAATGTCATGAAACATTACATAACATGTAACGTGAGGCAGTGAATGTAACTGCAGTCAATTATGGGAAACTTACTAGAACAACAGATCAGTATGGTGAAGGGGGTTAAAGATGTCATACTGTCGCATAAGCCACTGTGTCAACCAAGATACACTACTATGCTTGAGCGAGATAGAGGGGGTGTGTGGTGGGTGTGTGAGTGGTCGGGTCCGGATGTGAGTGTGTGAATGTGGGGAATGGTGCTGGGAGTAGAAGGGAGAGTGAGAGAATGAGACAGCGAAGCGAGAGAGTGTGTGTGTTGGTGTGGTTGACTTCAAGAGTCATTGAGAAGTTAGGGGGTGGAGGGACAGACTGTGCTGACACACTGGAATCAGTGGCGGATTGTTTCCATCGGAAAGAATTCCAAGAATGGGCTAGAAGAGCTATCAGTGACTGTCTGACCAAAGTTTAATACACAGCCAAGCCCCCACTCACATACTCCCTAATACACATTCTCACACACCCAGTGCTACAAGCCAACAACAGTATAGGATACGCAATCTGTCCCCAGTGTCAATTTGGTGCTCTGATGTTATCGCTGGCCAAATGAAGGCTGTTGCCCTTGCAGCCCCCATGCACTTACATGGTTGTTCACACAAGGAAATTGGGAAAGCAATGACATTTATAGACCAGCAGGAGGGAAAGAGAAACACATTTATTAAAATCAGATGTCAATTCCCTAAGGGGTTGAGTTATGTAACTACTACATGATTAGCTTTAGATTTACTCCAACTTGATTGAGAGATGGAGTGTTGGAACTTGAGCTGAGTGGATTGAATGTTACTGTTACAATACTGATGCCAGATAACTGATAAGAACAAAAACCTCACTAACCCAGTTACAGTTGAAGTCAGAAGTTTACATACACTTAGGTTGGAGTCATTAAAACTCATTTTTCAACCTCTCCACAAATTTCTTGTTAACAAACTATAGTTTTGGCAAGTCAGTTAGGACATCTACTTTGTGCATGACACAAGTCATTTTTCCAACAATTGTTTACAGACAGATTATTTCACTTAGAATTCACTGTATCACAATTCCAGTTGGTCAGAAGTTTACATACACTAAGTTGACTGTGCCTTTAAACAGCTTGGACAATTCCAGAAAAGGATGTCATGGCTTTAGAAGCTTCTGATAGGCTAATTGACATCATTTGAGTAAATTGGAGGTGTACCTGTGGATGTATTTCAAGGCCTACCTTCCAACTCAGCACCTCTTTGCTTGACATCATGGGAAAATCTAAATAAATCAGCCAAGACCTCAGAAAAAAGATTGTAGACCTCCACAAATCTGGTTCATCCTTGGGAGCAATTTCCAAATGCCTGAAGGTACCACGTTCATCTGTACAAACAATAGTACGAAAGTATAAACACCATGGGACCACGCAACCGTCACACCACTCAGAAAGGAGACACGTTCTGTCTCCTAGAGATGAACGTACTTTGGTGCAAAAAGTGCAAATCAATCCCAGAACAACAGCAAAGGACCTTGTGAAGATGCTGGAGGAAACAGGTACAAAAGTATCTATATCAACAGTAAAACGAGTCCTATATCGACATAACCTGAACGGCAGCTCAGCAAGGAAGAAGCCACTGCTCCAAAACCGCCATAAAAAAGCGAGACTGCACATGGGGACAAAGATCATACTTTCTGGAGAAATGTCCTCTGGTCTGATGAAACAAAAATAGAACTGTTTGGCCATAATGACCATCGTTATGTTTGGAGGAAAAAGGGTGAGGCTTGCAAGCCGAAGAACACCATCCCAACCGTGAAGCATGGGGGTGGCAGCATCATGTTGTTGGGGTGCTTTGATGCAGGAGGGACTGGTGCACTTCAAAAAATAGATGGCATCATGAGAGAGGAAAATTATGTGGATATATTAAAGCAACATCTCAAGACATCAGTCAGGAAGTTAAAGCTTGGTCGCAAATGGGTCTTCCAAATGGACAATGACCCCAAGCATACTTCCAAAGTTGTGGCAAAATGGCTTAAGGACAACAAAGTCAAGGTATTGGAGTGGCCATCACAAAGCCCTGACCTCAATCCTATAGAAAATCTGTGGGCAGAACTGAAAAAGCGTGTGCGAGCAAGGAGCCCTACAAACCTGACTCAGTTACACCAGCTCTGTCTGGAGGAATGGGCCAAAATTCACCCAACTTATTGTGGGAAGCTTGTGGAAGGCTACCTGAAATGTTTGACTCAAGTTAAACAATTTTAAAGGAAATGCTACCAAATTGCTCACACCTGTATGTAAACTTCTGACCCACTGGGAATGTGATGAAAGAAGTAAAAGCTGAATAAATCATTCTCTCTACTATAATTCTGACATTTCACATTCTTAGAATAAAGTGGTGATCCTAACTGACCTAAGACAGGGCATTTTTACATGGATTAAATGTCAGGAATTGTGAAAAACTGAATTTAAATGTATTTGGCTAAGGTGTATGTAAACTTCCAACTTCAACTGTGTAAACAGTCAAATCCTGCTACACTTTTTGGTATGTGTAGTGTATGGTATCCTATATATTTGAGCAGTCTTATCAACAAAGTGGTCCTGACAATGGGCCAGTTCATATTGCTTGGCCCGGTGCCCCAGGTGGGTGGAGAGTTCACCAATGGAATGATCTAAAATGTGCAAACCCCGCCCTCCCCCGGCGCACTGTGCCATATGCAAAACAAATTCCCCCAATATAGCAGTGGTGGCAGGACTAAGCAAGTCATAATTACTGATTGGCTGGGCCCGACCTTCTCCCTGTGGTCCCACGTCCCTTGCTGTTATGAGCTGATCATGTATTAATAACTTTTTAAGCACCACTTTTTCCAGGAAGAAGGAAGCAAGGGAGAATGTCAGCCATAGAGATACATAGAGGACTCATCTTTGTATATGTGCCATTATAGCACCTGTATCAGCATGGGCAGCACCATTGAGGCAATCTCCAATTTGAAGTAATAAATGTTCATATTTGCAATTGGCTAATCCCTCCTGATGACCTGGTTGGACATGACTCCAACAGGGTCACCAGCCAGTGAAGTTGGAAGTCCCACCCAGTTGACTACATTAATATGGTGGAAACCCTCAATGGCACTGCCCATGCTAATACAGCCTTGGCCACTAGAGGCCACTATCCTTCTCTATGTCAGCTCATTGTTCACTTTCCAGAAAGTGGTATGAGGACATTGGGAGTGCCCCCTGGCCAATGTAAGAGGCCCTTGTCCCCCTCAGGTCACGCCCTCTTCACCTTTGATGGACATTTCCAGGTACAAGTCAAACAAACTTGACCAGACCATGTTTATCAGTACAAAGCAGTGAGTCATCTGTAAAGTGTGTTTTCACAGACTTGACTTGTTCCTGTAAAGCCCTCAAACTCAACTCTGGACCTAAAAGCCAGTTTCACTGCACTTTTTTCATTGTTCCCCTCTAGTCAGGGACTGATTTAGGCCCGTCTGTGACACCAGGTGTGAGCAATTCATTGTCAGGTAGAACAGAAAACCAGCAGGCTTTGGACCTCGTAGGGTAAGAGTTGAGTACCCCTGCTGTAAAGTATCGGCATGTGTGTTTTCCCTCATTGTACTATAATGTCACTGTTCATAGCACTCTTCACAAATCTTGACTTCAGAATCAGCAATGCATTTCAGTAGGTTGCAAAAATAATTTCAGTGTCTGAGAAGAGGGAGGTTAGAAAACAGGAAGTGTGGTCTATGCTGCTATATATATATATATATATATATATATATATATATATATATATATATATATATATATATATATATATATATATATATATATATATATATATATACACACACAGTTGAAGTCAGAAGTTTACATACACTTAGGTTGGAGTCATTAAAACTCATTTTTTAACCACTCCACAAATTTCTTGTTAACTATAGTTTTGGCAAGTCGGTTAGGACATCTACTTTGTGCATGACACAAGTCATTTTTCCAACAATTGTTTACAGACAGATTATTTAACTTATAATTCACTGTATCACAATTCCAGTGGGTCAGAAGTTCACATACACTAAATTGACTGTGCTTTAAACAACTTGGACAATTCCAGAAAATGATGTCATGGCTTTAGAAGCTTCTGACAGGCTAATTGACATACTTTGAGTCAATTGGAGGTGTACCTGTGAATGTATTTGAAGGCCTACCTTCAAACTCAGTGCCTCTCTGTTTGACATCATGAGAAAATCAAAAGAAATCAGCCAAGACCTCAGAAAAACAATTGTAGACCTCCACAAGTCTGGTTCATCCTTGGGAGCAATTTCCAAATGCCTGAAGGTACCACGTTCATCTGCACAAACAATAGTACGCAAGTATAAACACCATGGGACCATGCAGCCGTCATACCACTCAGGAAGGAGACACGTTCTGTCTCCTAGAGGTGAACGTACTTTGGTGCGAAAAGTGCAAATCAATCCCAGAACAACAGCAAAGGACCCTGAGAAGATGCTGGAGGAAACGGGTACAAAAGTATCTTTATCCACAGTAAAACAAGTCCTATAATCGACATAACCTGAAAGGTCGCTCAGCAAGGAAGAAGCCACTGCTCCAAACCTCCATAAAAAAATCCAGACTATGGTTTGCAACTGCACATGGGGACAAAGATCATACTTTCTGGAGAAATGTCCTCTGGTCTGATGAAACAAAAATAGAACTGTTTGGCCATAATGACCATCGTTATGTTTGGAGGAAAAAGGGTGAGGCTTGCAAGCCGAAGAACACCATCCCAACCGTGAAGCATGGGGGTGGCAGCATCATGTTGTTGGGGTGCTTTGATGCAGGAGGGACTGGTGCACTTCAAAAAATAGATGGCATCATGAGAGAGGAAAATTATGTGGATATATTAAAGCAACATCTCAAGACATCAGTCAGGAAGTTAAAGCTTGGTCGCAAATGGGTCTTCCAAATGGACAATGACCCCAAGCATACTTCCAAAGTTGTGGCAAAATGGCTTAAGGACAACAAAGTCAAGGTATTGGAGTGGCCATCACAAAGCCCTGACCTCAATCCTATAGAAAATCTGTGGGCAGAACTGAAAAAGCGTGTGCGAGCAAGGAGCCCTACAAACCTGACTCAGTTAAACCAGCTCTGTCAGGAGGAATGGGCCAAAATTCACCCAACTTATTGTGGGAAGCTTGTGGAAGGCTACCCTAAACATTTGACCCAAGTTAAACAATTTAAAGGCAATGCTACCAAATAGTAATTGAGTGTATGTAAACTTCTGACCCACTGGGAATGTGATGAAAGAAATTAAAGCTGAAATAAATCACTACTATTTCACATTCTTAAAATAAAGTGGTGATCCTGACCTAAGACAGGGAATTTTTACTACGATTAAATGTCAGGAATTGTGAAAAACTGAGTTTAAAAGTATTTGGCTAAGGTGTATGTAAACGTCTGACTTCAACTGAGATAGATAGATATACACACATACATGCATCAGGAAGATGGAGACGCAATGATGTGCAGGAAGTAAAACAAAAGGCACCAGATTCTGTAAACAATACAGGTGAGGGGAATAAAAATACTTTTTTTCTTTTGTTAAAGTATGTGCATTTGCTGAAAATGATGAACTATAGGGTTACCCCAGAAAGTGTATTTTGCCCCATAGCACTGGATCTGCAACCTCTGACATAGCACAAGGAATCAGTCAGACAGTTGGAAGCAAATTCAAATGTTTATTTACAACCTCTGTTCGTCAGAGTAAAGTGATCTAAATACAACAAAAAAATAGCAAAATGGCAGCTATCCTCCCTGAGCTTTACAAAAACAAAGCACAGTACTTGTGGGTGACAGCAGAGAGAAAAGGAGATGTTCTGTACAGACCCTTAATGCCATTTACAGAGGGAGAGACAAACACAAAACATTACATAAAGGTATCTTCTTTTTTTCAGCAAACATCATGCCTTTAACATCTTTCCAAGAAGGCTGAACAGCTGGTGATGTAGAATAAAGAAATAGATGGCAAAACATCATTAGTTTAACAAATTGCATACAAACCAGGTGGCAATTTATGAGTCAGGGTCAACTAACTGGCTTTAACAAAACACAGACAGATACCAGTAACTGTTTTTAAGATTATAAAAGGAAGCTACTGTGGAGGACTTGTTAGTAAGAGAACAGAGTCCATGAACCAGTGGAGGCTGCTGAGGGGAGGACGGCTCATAATAATGGCTGGAATGGAGTCAATGGAATGGTATCAAACAAACGTGATTTCCATGTAGTTTATACCATTCCATTTATTTATTATTTCACCTTTATTTAACCAGGTAGGCCAGTTGAGAACAAGTTCCATTGACTCCATTCCAGCCATTATGAGCTGTCCTCCCCTCAGCAGCCTCCACTGCCATGAACCAATGCCTGTTTTATGAACTGGAAAATTGGGAGTTGTACAGAAATGTACAAGAGGTAGCTGGCCAAGTCCCTGTCCCTGCATCGTGATATACCTTACTGGTTAAGGGTGACATAATGGCTGATCAGTGAAGATGAGATCAGTGAACTCGGAGCTCTGGTGAGAATCACTTAGAACTCATTTCAGTCTCATGAATGTTTCATGACAATAACAAAATAAACCAATCAACAATAACCTCAGGTATTGGCTCCGAGGGCAAAAATGTCCTTCACTGAGTGTCTATTTTAGTGACACTGTTGATTTTAATCACTACATCTAAAAAAATATATTGATTCATATACCTACAATACCTATCAAATGTCATCAGGGGGGACCAGACAAGGGGAAAAAAACAAAGCACATGAGTGTTTCAGTGCACAACCAGCATTCATATTATACTGTTCATATTATGAACTGTTATAGAAGTAGGGAAGAGTTCCCTCTCTTTCCACCTCAGTGTAAAAGTTACTCCTTTGCCCAACAGAGACTAACGGTCTCTTTGTGTTTTTCACAGTAACCCCTACTTCCTGTCAGTCATCACAATCCACCGAAACGAACAAAACAAACCCCACCAACGTACGCACAAGACTTTTAAAAGACAGACTATGAGATCCAGAGACGGCAATGGCAATCGAAGTCATGTACATTTCAATCCATGTATCGAAGGAAGGTATGAAAAACAGAAATCCGCTTGCGTACCAAAGCAGTAGTCTCTGGGTATAAGGAGTCTCTGGAGTCATGTGGCCAGCAGATTTGGCAAATGGCGTGGGAATTGTTGTCTCCTGCAGTACTAGATCTGTCCATGGAGCACTGAGCTGCCACTGTTCCACTGGACCTCCATTTTAGGGTGAGACACAGGGGTGCTTGGTGTGTGTGTATTTTCATACATATGGTGTGTGTGTGGTTAAGCAACAGAGGTGAAATCCAGAAAGTAGATAAGGTAAAGCATGCATATTGCTTCTCTTGAGAGTGACGCTTTGGTGTCAATGGAAGGAAAGTGAGCGTCACTGACATGTGTGCCCCTAGTCAGTCAGTGAGTGGTTAAGTGCGAGTGGGATGTAGGTGGCAGTATGGTCTGTCGTTTGGCCTCTAGTCCTGGTTGTTCTGCGTTGGCTGTCCAGTTTGGCTTTTACCATGGTTCTCCTTCTCCTCTTCTTCACTGACAATGAATTCCTCAGGAGGCCAACGCAGCTCGCCGCTCTCCACTTCCCCCTCCGTGGGCTCCACTACGATGGAGGGCAGGCGGTCTTTCAGCTTACAGCAGCGCTCGAAGTCTGAGGGGTCCGGAAAGATCTGAGGAAAGCACAAAAACACACTTAAAGTCCTGGGTGTCCTTGGGTCTGGTCACAGTTTTTCATGTTGCATCGTGCTACATTTTACAGCTTTGGAAGGCATGGTGCCAAAGCTACTTTTAAGTGCTTACAACTTGTTATCCAACACCGTGTGACTGACAAATGGGGAGATTAAGAGAGCAAGTCATAGCATTGAAAACCTACAGCAAGTCTGTTATCATCAAGAAACCAAAAACCAAGCACACTTTAAGGAAGTAGACCTTACTAATAACTTAACCAAAAGAAAACAAGGTGATAGATATTGTCAAATAAATGTGTCATATATGCACAGGATACACAGTACAATTAAATACTTAGTGACAGAATGACTAAATAACAACGAATACCCTGATGATACTGAAAGCTAAGCAATGGGTTGACAAAATCATAAAAAAAGCAGTGAAACCTAGACCCAAATGCATTGTGGGAGTGCAATGCCAGACTTGGGATCTTTTTTGGGATCTAAAATGAAGGGCATGAGAGATTACATGCATTTCCTGGCTTCCTTTTGTTCTCAAGACAAGAGAAATGGCAACAACATAAAAAAAAAGAAAAAAAAGAGCCTTTCCTGGTCCAAGAACAGCATTTTTTATGTTTGGATAAAGTGGAAGAATATTTTTAGATCTGCATATTTCAGTGGGAGACATTGGAAGGGGAAAGCGATGTCGCTGTCTGGGCAAAAAGCACAGTGGAAAGAAAGCATTAGATGAGGCTGAGAATGATAGACGGAGAGAGTGTAAGGGGGAGGAAGAGAGGGAGGGGGAGAGAGTGGCTGGGAGAGAAAGAGGGTCCAGCTGTGTCCAAGTCTTCCTGAATACAATGAGAGGGGGATGATGAGAGAAAGGGAGGAACAACATGTTCTGAAAAACGGCTGTGTTTCAGTATGTTTAGATGGGCTTATAGTAATGGCTGGAACGGAATACATGGAACGGTATCAAACACGTGGTTTCCATGTGGTTGATACCGTCACATTCACTCCATTCTAGCCTTTATCATAAGCCATCCTCCCCTCAGCCTTCTATGGTGTGTGGGTATGTGAGAGTGTGAGCATGTGTGTTAGTCAGTGCATGTGTGAGTACGTGTATGTTAGTGCAGGTCTGAGAGATGGTGAGTATATGTGTGTGTGTGTTAGTGAATGTGTGCGCAGGGAGGTTTAGTATCTCCTGCTTGCGTTGCTAATGTCTATGCGTCAGCACCGAGGGGAATTGGGCAGAGATTAACCTTGCTATAAGACCACCAGCAAACACGTCACAGCTTGTTTTACTTCCAGCGACAGGAAACGGCAACGCGTCGCCAGCGAGGCACAATGACAGCTATTTTGGGTTGTAGCGGTGGGGGGTAGATCAGGAATCACTCCAGCGCTGACTCGAACACCAATTGAAGCTGCCACAGAGAAGCTCTCACCTCCGTAACAATCAACCTCCAGTTCCTCTGCTCTGTAAAACTGCATTCCTTACATCACTCTTTCAGCGATAAATGCCATGTTGCCTTGCAGAAACACAGCTGGCATTCAGGTGATGGACAAATTGGACCAAAGCCAACGAATTTGGAGGAGGAAGCAGTTAACTGTTAAATCACCCAGCTGTCTGTCCATCCTCATGGGCAGAGAAGAGACCGTCACCACCTCCTTCCTTATCCTCACAGGACAGACACGCAGCTGGTGTGTAAATAGTGAGGGGCAGGCAGCCCACCTTTCTACAGGGTCAGTCTGCATCCTCTGAGTCAACTCTGACACATACAGTCAGACAATCATAAAGGAGTGGGTTGGCCTTAATATGGCCCTGATCGTTTGTTTCCAGAGATGAGCCATTGACCCAGCAGTAATAAACACAAACAGCGGAAACAAATCAAACTTGTCAAGGCCACCTGATGGCTTGATATTCAGAAAGTTGCCTCTCTGTGGGTTGTGACATTGCGATTCTACAAACTCCTATTCATTTCCTTTGCATGTTTTTAAAAGTCTTTGCAATCATCTCTAACTCCGTGCAAAGCTGCACTCCTCCCCACCACAAGGCAAGTACACATTTTTCCACCCCACAACTACCCTTTCCTTAAACAGCCCCACTAAATTCCTAAAAAATGTTTTGTTTACATAACTTGCAACAATAACGCTGATGATTAGACCTCCTGATTGGAAAACAAACCACTCCTTACTCATAGTCCCCTGGGTGAGCTGCTTACAGTAAGAGCTATAATGGAACATACAGCCTTGGCTGTCCCTAATCCAACCTTTTGTTCAGAGGGTTACTAATAGTGGTGGGGACTTTTGAACAGTGACATAAACCAATTAAAAACTACTACACCCTCTGCTGACCCCCCCCCTCCCTTTCTGGATCATGATCTAGCAGCAAACCAATTTCCCTCTGGGACAACAAAGTGGAAACTTGAACTTGTGTGTGCGTGTTACCTGGAAGGAGAGCCGGTCCTTGCTGGGGCTGAGCCTCATGTCCTCCATGGGGGTGTTACTGATCATCACCTCAGTCATGTCGTCTCCACTAGGCACAAACACTGGGCTGGAGAGAGACATGGGGGAAAGGACTGGGTTATTCCACCATTCAGGATCTACTGTTAGTCCCAAACTTTCACACTGAGGAGCATTACACAGAGCAGGTACATGTGTCCCAATAATGGTGTTGTACAAGAGGCTGCACAATGAAGAACTGATAGATTGGTGTAATATAATTTACGTGTAGCTATTACCTTGGGAAGTAATACGCAAATTCCTCCAGTCCATTTAGTGAGACGACCGAGTATGACTTTCATGTAGTTGATCTGCATGAGATATGGCCCTTTGGTATTGTGTTTGCAATGAAAAAGCTACGCATAAGCCTTGTTCAGTCTTTTGTTTGGTCTGTATGCATGCATGCAGTTGTTTATATTTAGTCTGACCACTGACAGACTATGCAGCATAAATGTAGTGCACAGCAAAGCTACACCACCACCAAGATGTGGTTTGCATTGAGTAGCCATGTCTTCATACAAGATGAGGTATGATTTAACTAGCAGTGAGGCGACAGTCATAGCAAGAATGCATTGTGGGCGTGCAGTGCAATTTGACTGGAACCCATAACACGGGACGGACCCAATACCCTCGGTTACATCAAAAGGTTCACAGAACTTTCCATTTTAGTTGAAGCAACAAGATGTTGTTTATCCACTTCAGTGCACTGTACATGCTGAAGCACTGTAAGAAATGACTGAACAGGGGGATTGAACTGAGGCACTTTGTGGGAGGAAAAGTTATTCTTGGGATGTTTGAGAACCAAGATGTCAGCCGAGCAGAGCGTTCTTCTCACGCTTTCTATTTAAAGCCTGGTGGCACAGTGGTCAGCATCCACAGGACTATGGTCAGGGTGGTCAACCCACTGTAGGACAACTACAACTGGGACAGGAAACAGAACATACTCTAGATGACCACCTGCATCAGATGAGCAGCACAAGCACATACTTGGTCCAAATATAACAAGTCAGTCATTTGTTTCCACGGAAAAGTAGAACATTGGGTGCCATTAACCTACTTTTAACCCTGAATATATAAAAAAATGTTTATTTTAGAGACGATGGAAAGTTAAGTGGTTAGCCATTTCGACATACTCTAGACATGACCAGTAAAACATTTTAGGTAAACCTATGAAGTGCACTTAAAAAAAAGGAGCCTAAAATCTTTATCATCTCAAATTAAAATATATATTTTCCCAATACTTGTCAAGTTTCCCCAGAGGTAATTTGACAGTATTCGTGTGTACAATGTCAGATAATACCCTGAGCTGTGAACCCCGGACTTCTAGACTACCTTTATGGAGAAATTAAGAGTGGCACCTTTCGATTTGTGAACATTCTGTGATCGGAGCATGAAATGTTTTCACCATAAGAGGTTGTGGGCAAAAATAGAGATGTTTCCTATGACTCATAGTTTGCCACTCTCTCATGTTACTTCACTGCTTGTTGAGTTCTTCTTTCCAAGACGTCCACGTTTATCATTCAATAACCTATTAATCCCTGCACAGTAACGTTAAGACAGTCTCCAATGGGAATCAAGACTTTCCATCAAAAGAACACGTCAGTTTAGAAAGCACCAAAATAAAAAGTTCTCTCATACTCTGACTGGCAAAAAACAAGTGGAGCTCAACAACCAGTATTTCATTGTACAGGGATTAAGTTCCAGATAAAAATCTTTAAACTTCTGTCAATCCAATAATTGCAAATAAAGGCCCTAGGCCAGCCACATTTGCCAACATCACTTTCATGTAGAAAGTCTTAGCCTTTTGGTACCATAATACAGGACCGAGGCAGATGTATACGTTGTTTAGGATAAGGAACATATCCCATATACAATAAAATGTTCATCTATTCTGAATCTGTCAGAAAGAATCAATGGGTTCAAACTGAAAAGGAGAAATGGGCGCAAAAAAATCTATTTACAGAGCAACATGTGCATTGCCATGCCCCGAAGCAATGGCTACTGCTGTTAATCAATCAATATTTCCATTCCCAAGTTTGCATACCATGTGTCACATACAAATTGGGAGAAGCAAAAATAATTTGGTGCAGGTGGGAGCCACAGGGGAAACACAAGCCAAGACCAAAGGGCAGAATAGGTTTCTGGAATATTCTTGTACTTTTACAAGTCAATCAAGTCGGTGACAACAATAGCTGGAAATCTAAAAATAAAAACTAGTCCAAAGGATATGCAAGGTTGAGTGTCAAAAAAAATAAAATTGTCAGCAAAGATATGCTCTTGAACCTATTTCATTCTTGAGAGGGGAGAGAGTGACAGAGGGTAAGCTAGAGACGCATGGACACAGAGAGCGGTGACAGTACAGACCTGTGCAGAAGAGAGGGGAGAAAGATAAACACTGCTTTGCCAGTCATATTTCTGCTCTGGGATCGTACAAACATCCTGCTCAGCTAAGAATAACAGAACGTCAGCCTAATAAAATATAAAGGGGCACAATGACAAGGAAGTGGAGGAGCACGCGTAACAATTCGACTCGGGGAGAGAAGATACCACTCAAATACATAAAATCTAAATGTGTCTGCTCGAGGTTACGCAATGTGACCCATCCAAGTACACATTTATTCTATAAGGGCAACTCAAACCCTCTGTCTAAAACGCCCACTGCCAAAGATCAGTCACGGCACTCCAAATTTACTCAAAACGTGCAGTCCAGATTTGACCTAGGATCTGAAATCATTCACCAGGGTTGACCTGGAATGGCTCCTTTCTGACTGACCAGGCCCATTCAGATAATTTCACAAGGTTAAAGTCTGTAGTAGTATTGCCAAGTAGAACTTTTGGCTGGACTTGCCATCCCATCTTCAATGGGCATGTGACATGATCAGGCACTCAGTGCTTGGCACTTCAGTGACCCTCTTTAGCACTGTCCACAGGAACATCTAGGCCTACATACTGTACATAGTCACATGCTCATATGGGCTAATGCCAGTCCTATATGAGCTAATGCCAGTCCTATATGGGCTAATGCCAGTCCTATATGGGCTAATGCCAGTCCTATATGGGCTAATGCCAGTCCTATATGGGCTAATGCCAGTCCTAGACACATTCCAGTCAGAGGTCTGGCATGGGCATGAGACGCATCTCAGACTGACACGTGTCCAGGCTAAACAAATAAAATTAAGGAGCAGAGGTCACCTGCTGCATTTTTAAAAGATATAGGCCAAGTGAAGGGGTTATTTCAATCTAGATGGGCTTTTGGGAATCATTATGGCACATTTGTGAAGGTCTGTCTGTGGGTACATAGTTCCTCCCAAGTCGTCTACCAGTCTCCTCGCCCTCTCTACCAGAGGCCCATGCTCGCCCAAGGTGCTGATGGAGACCAAACATATATCCTCATAGCAATGCGACTCGGTGCACAGGATGGGATATTACATGTTGCATAATTGACATGGTTTCCCCCTCTACTCTTCCCAATGCTACGCGCATCATAAATCTGAGGTGCAGGGGCGACAACACGAAGCGGCTGCTGACATTCCATGCCATCGCTGGACTGCCTGGTGGCCAAGTCACAACCTGTAGGTGTGTAGGGGGTGGGAGGGGGCCCGCGTCACTCTCTCTGAAACATGTTGGAATGAATGGGCCATGTCCTGATCACTGCTTTAGTCCATAGGCTGCTTTATGGAGCTCAGCCATCTCAGAATACAGGAAACACTTACTGTGTTACTGGCTGGGCAGAAGAAGCTCATGTTTATCTCATGTTTACTTCCAACTCAACTTGATGACATATTGCCATGCCACATGTTTTTCTTAAAGGATGCCACAATAGAGGCATTTGGTCCATGATGACCTGATCAATTTATAGGAGAATGACATGTTCTTACACCTACAAATGCAACAACTGCCCATGGCAAAACATGGAAAGCTATCAAATGCCTCCCATTGGACTGCAGTTATATAATTCATGATTTTATCAACCTGAAACACAATAACTAAACATTTTGAAAAAGGAACAGAGAAGTGCTACATTAGGAAGCAATGCATGAGGAAACAATAATCAAGAGATCTAAGCAAAAGGATCCCCCATGTAGCACATTCTCTGAAGAACAGAGAAGCACACTGAAAGCTCAGACGAGAAGCTTTGTGGTTACAGTAAGTAACAGGGTCGGGTCTTCACTTCCTGGTGCAGGCAAACCGAGACTTGCAGAGGTAAAAAAAACAGAAGCAAAACAAAGTCTTGCATGAAGTTTTTGGACAAAGTCTTCTTAACCTAAATGCAATGTTACTAGCCTATATAGAGGTAGGAGTACACAGTAAAATGGAGAGATTGAGCCACAAGCCTCCTCTAGGTGATGGACCGACCGTGAATGGGTAAGAGGATCATTCCATCTCCCTCTATTGCACCCTACCACAATAGCCTGCCAATAAAGGTCAGTAGTCCAACCACTAAAGGTCAAATGATGTGAAACAGTCTTACATATGGTTTAACACTCATATTGTTGTATATTTGCTTGTCGAGAAACCAAGGTAAGCTCATGTTATGTTCTTACTTCTGCAATTGTAAGTAGTCTGACTAAAAGCTATTGCATCTCAATGCTCCAATAGCAACGTGAAGCATTGGGTTGCCCATCTATGTCCCCTTCTGAAAGGAAAAAGGTGATCCTCAGACACACCTGGATAACAGTCTTGGTGGGCCACCTGACACCTGTCACCATGTGAAAAACAGAGCAGTGCTTTATTTGCGATCTGATCTCTTTCAAGTGGATTACACGTTGTGAAAAAAATTATCCACTAACTGCACTTTGACACATTCAAGAGTGCATGTGTGATTGTTTGAATGAGTAAATAGCCTAGCTTCTTTTGACGATTGACATAAAAAAAATGGAAAATCGTAGTTCTCTTGATTATACCCATTAGCAAATATAAAAACAATGCTAAAAAAAATCACATAATGAAATTCTGTAAAAAAAAGATATATAATTGTTTCAGCAACATAGAAGTCATTAAATCGCAGGTGTAATTTTTTTCTTTAAAAAAAAAATACATTACAAAAATACTTACCAGTATATTTGGGTAGAATATACAGACATGAATTCACACCTGCAGTTGATTCTGATGATCAAGGAATTAATCTGATATTGATGGTATATTTCCCCCACAGTGGAACGCCTGTCACAAGAAGATTAAACGTAAGCGTTTTTTTAGATAGAAGTAGAAATCGGAGCGGTGACCTTAGTGAAACAAACAACCCTGAAGTATTTTTGCCCATCTGATATCCCGACTAGTTGAAATGACTTTTATGTAAGAGGCGTGTACTGTCGCTGAAGACACACCTCCTTCACACGGGGTCCAAATTATTAAACGGAAGGAGCATCACTACGGACCAATCAAATGACAGGTGCCTCGTACCCGCGCTGACGATAGCAAGGGATGAACAATTTGATTGGAAATAGAAAAGATACTGCATCACGCTCTTCATTAGGCAGGTTTCCATTGACCCAGGTTAATTCGACAAAAGAAATGTCGCAAAAAAACGAAATCATTGCGACATGTGTAATGGAAACGTCGGATATAGGATACATTTTCTAAAGATCGACAACATTTTTATCGTTCGACAAGCGTGGATTGTTTTGTCGAACTTTCCTTATTGAGACAAATTGAATAAGGCACGTAACTATAAAGCTCCACTCTACACTGCTTGCCAAATCCAACACGTTTCTTTGCAGGACAAGGCTAGTCATGACTTTCAAGAACGCCTGAATTGCTTCGCCTTGTATTTCTGGTTGGCTGGCAAATTTCACCATCCAATTATTTCAGATCTACATGAGTGCAAGTTTCACCATGTGGTGATATGTTGGCACATGAGAATTATTAGAATATGGGGCAAATATTAGTCAATTAATGCATTCAGGGGCAGACTGGGACACGAATTTTGCCCTGGCATTTTATCCACACCAGCCCACATCACTGTGCGCCTCTGATCTAGCCATTTTGTTTGCCTCCCTGTTGTGCTGTTTGTTTCAGCATCTTTTTGTTGTTGCTGTCACCCTATGCTTCTTCTTGTCTGTCTGTCTGTCTGTCTGTCTGTCTGTCTGTCTGTCTGTCTAAAACTGCACTGCAAAAACCACTCTGTCATTTCCTGGTTGCTAAAATAGATAATAGTTCACCTAATTTCAGTTTATGTGATAAAACAAGCAAGTACAGTGTAGGGAATCATTCTACCATTTAAACTGCTGTGAAATATATTTTCCAAAACCAAAATTGTATTTTCAGCTGTTTGAAGCTGGTGTACAAAAGAAAGTAAAAGACGCAAAAACTAAACATAAGAACAGGAAGCATAGAAATAGTGTGCATAGAACAAATCTACCGCTTCTTAGACTTGCTTTCAATGAGAAAGCAATCTTTATTTGGTCGGGTTGCCCAAAAAGT
Organism: Salmo trutta; assembly: GCF_901001165.1. Lineage (NCBI taxonomy): Eukaryota > Metazoa > Chordata > Actinopteri > Salmoniformes > Salmonidae > Salmo > Salmo trutta. The sequence goes on along the minus strand of NC_042989.1, from coordinate 15,198,984 downwards.
TACATAATGCAGCTTTACGCCTAATACCTAATAAAAGCCAAGCTAACGACCTTGGCTATATTGCAAATTAGTCCCTGTCATATGTGTCCACCCTGAATCAACACCTACCCTAAGTGTTAATTACTACACTCTTAGAAAAAAAGGTGCTATATAGAACCTAAAATCGTTCTTCGGCTGTCCCCATAAGAGAACCCTTTTTGGTTCCAGGTAAGACCCTTTCCACAGGGGGTTCTACATAGAACCCAAACGGGTTCTACCTGGAACCAAAAATGGATCTCATATGGGGACAGCCGAAGAACCCTTTTAGAACCCTTTTTTCCCCTAAAGAGTGTATTACAGGGCTCCAGACTAACATTTTGGTGTCACTGGTGCCACTACCTTGTACAGTTGGTGGCAACAGCCCATGATTTAGTCAGACCCAAATCATAAGTCTTCATCTTATAAAGTAATTAATTCTTTATTAAGAAGTATAATAAAGACTACTGAGGTATTAAATAATTCAGTTATCTAACGCGTCCAAGCAGGAATGCCTGATTGAAGATACAGTATTTTGATGTGCAACCTAATCCAGTGATTGTCATGAATTTTGGGTTGACAATTAGACTATAGTTGCTATATTCTACTGTCCAAATAGGACTCCAGATTTTTTTGTTCAATAGAGATGAATTACATACATATTTATGTGCACCAACTAATATCAGACTAATTGATTTGGGGAAAATGGAAACTCAAAACACATTAACTAGATTGCTAACTCTAAATATAATACCCACTGCTAGTAGTCATGCATTCATACAACAGTAAATGCAATATCCTAAAATAACGTTGCAGTTGAAGCCTACTACACAAGACCTATAGGCATATGCTCTCGCAATGGCCGGTATGCATTTCACACACACCACTCCATATCTCATGGCTGTAAAATAGTTGCTATTCAGCTGAATATTGAGAGTTGAGAAATACGTATTATACCTACAGAAAGCTGAGACCCTCCTCTCTTTGACAAGGACAAGGGGACGAAGCTTCCAAAGCAGTGTTTTTCCCACAATTGCATTTTGAATCGTTATGCTATCAGAACAATTTTTACTCTCAAACACATGGGGGAGAGGAGGGTGGCTCGCTCATCACAAAAAATAATAATAATAATTGTCCAGCCCATCTGGCATTTGCCAGAATTGGCAGATGGTCAATCCGCGATTGCATTCCATCCATGCTGGGTTTTGCAGGTGTGACGTCATTACTTCCATCTGTTTTTATCGACACAAGATAGTTAAATGGAAAGACACCATAGCAGGCAATTGTCACATCTATTTTCTATACAAACTTTCTAAATGTTAACAACAATAAAATCACTGGACAAGTTAATGGAAACATAGCTATTCCTAGTCGCTATGGTGATATGACTTGGATCGACAATTTTTTCTTGAGCGGATGGTCAGGGGGCCTGGAACATAATTACAAATCATTTGTAGACTGCAAATTGACCGCAAGAAGCTCAGATATATTTGACTAGAACATCATTTCAAACCTTGCTTACATTTGTATACGGTCACATATATCGCTCTGTTATGCATGGGAATACTTTGGAAAAGATTTCCAAAATTAAAATCACTTGGAGCTGATTTGCTAGTTTTTTGCTTATTTTTTGCTCAGAAAATTTGGGAGCGGGCCACCAGCTCCAAAATTAAACGTGAATAAACAAAAAAGTCACACCATTCTCTGCTTATTTATCCTTTATGTAATGATTTATGTTATGAAACTCAGGTCAGAATATCCAGTGTTAATTCACTAACACAAGTCCAAAGATTTGATTTGATTTCCAAATATTGCAATTATATTTGCATAATAGGAGGGGATGATGATACCAGAGTAAGCTACAAGGCACTTTTTCTGAATACATTGAGATACAAATGTGACTGGTTAAGAGCAAGAATCCAGAACAATATTGAAAATGTGAAGGTCACATCTAAAGTAGCCCTATACAATATTTACAAGGCCATGTAAAAAGGTTAAAGCTGGAGCTTCCTAGTGTCAAATACAGGATGCTGTCTCAAGCTCTGGGACACAGCAACCATTTGGCAGACGAGGTCTATAACGCATTTTATTACAACTTCACTGTCCTCTGCTGAACAGAATACAAATGACCTGGCTTCAAACTAGTATTGTAGCACCACCTTGTGGCAATACTTCTACTAGATTTTAGACCTTTATACACCACGTAGTGCCTTTTCCACATTTTGTTGTGTTACAGCCTGAATGTAATTCACTGGCCTACACACAATAACCCATATTGTCAAAGTGGAATTATATTTTTCTAAATGTTTACAAATTCATTCAGAATGAAAGGCTGAAATGTCTTGAGTCAAGTACACAACACCTTTCTTATGGCAAGCCTAAATATATTCAGGAATAAAACTGTGCTTAAAACAGGTCACATAATAAGTTGCATGTACTCACTCTGTGTGCAATAGGGTTTAACATGATTTTTAAATGACTACCCCATCTCTGTATCCCACACATACAATTATTTGTAAGGTCCCTAAATCGAGCACTGAATTTCAAACACAGATTCAACCACAAAGACCAGGGAGGATTTCCAATGCCTCGCAAAGGGCACCTATTGGTAGGTGTGTAAAAATACATTTAAAAAAAGCAGACATTGAATATCTCTTTGAGCATGGTGAAGTAATTATTACACTGGATGGTGTATAAATGCACCCAGTCACTACAAAGATACAGGCGTCCTTCCTAACTCAGTTGTTGGAGAGGAAGGAAAGGATTTAACCATGAGGCCAATGGTGGCTTTAAAACAGTTACAAAGTTTAATGGCTGTGATAGAAAATGGAGGATGGATCAGCAACATTGTAGTTACTCCACAATACTAATCTAACTGACATAGTGAAAAGAACGAAGCCTGTACAGGATAAAAAAAATATTCCAAAACATGCATCCTGTTTGCAACAAGGGGGCACTAAAGGAACACATTACTGAATACCATTCTCCATATTTTCAAGCATAGTGGTGGCTGCATCAAGTTATGGGTATGCTTGTAATCGTTAAGGACTGGTAAGTTTTTCAGGATAAAAAAAGAAATGTAACGGAGCCAAGCACAAGCAAAATCCTAGAGGAAAACCTGGTTCAGTGCTTTCCAACGGACACTGGGAGATGAATTCACCTTTCAGCAGAACAATAACCTAAAACACAAGGCCAAATCTACACTGAAGTTGCTTACCAAGAAGACAGTGATTGTTCCTGAGTGGCCGAGTTACGGTTTTGACTTAAATCTACATGAAACTCTATGGCAAGACCTAAAAATGGTTGTCTAGCAATGATCAAAAGAATTTGGAAAATAATAAAAATGGGCAAATGTTGCACAATCCAGGTGTGCAAAGCTCTTAGAGACTCACAGCTGTAATCAATGCAAAAGGTGCTTCTACAAAGTATTTACTCAGGGGTGTGGATAGTTATTTAAATGAGATACTTAAGCATTTCATTTTCAATAATTTACCAAACATTTCCAAAAACATGTTTTCACTTTGTCATTATGGGGTATTGCATGTAGATTGGTGAGAAAAAAAATATTTAATCCATTTTGAATTCAGGCTGTAACACAAAATGTGTAATAAGTGAAGAGGTATGAATACTATCTGAAGGCACTGTACTTTTACACATACTCAGAATGTTACTTGGTGATATGGTGCAGCTAGTGATAAACAACATTTAGAGACAGAAGACAATTTACATACATCCAAAAGTAATTTGAACAGTAAACACACAAACTGCGACCAAACACTGTGGCTGCCTCACCGGGAGCGGCACAAAACAGCTCTTTATGGCGTTCCCACATTAGATTCTGTTTTCCATAACCTAAAAGAAGTTGATTGAAAGCATGTTGGAGCTATTATTTTCCATCATGCGACACCTTCTTGGGATCAAGAAATAGGACAGCATATATATTGATTGGGTGACATTTTTATTGCAGCAGTAGTTTTAGAGGAGCATCTTTTCTGAAATTCAATATCAAAGACAGAAGGAACATTTTTGTGCTTGCCAGTAAAGACATTTACAGTTAACGACAAGGCACGTTAACCCATAGTCAAACGATTAATTTTAAAGCAGCAATCAGCAATTGAAACAATAACAAAGAGTGTCTCGCAGCTATTTCTGTAAAAAGCTGAGGGATGGGGCTGCAGAAATGTAACCGCTCAAATTCATAGACAAAGCTATGGATGCAAGGACTGACCTTCCATGATATCAAAATTATAGTTGTAACCATGTTGAGGCTGTATAGTGTTTGTTTACATTTACCTTGTTTACAAACATGAGTAAAACAAGCTTATATCTTGGGTTCTGATGGGGTATGACAGTTGAACTAAGCTCATGAGGCATTTATAAGTTATATTCTTCAAGAATCAATGGGTACATATGATTCATTTCTAAGTCTAAAAATGTATGCGGCAACTGCAATTTGCCCCTTTAAGTCAGAAATTTCCATTTTGGCTTCTCCACCATTTAGTGGAGTCATGACGACAACTTTAATATGGTACATAAGTCAGCCATAAATCTCAACCTTTTCTTGAATCAGACTAGTGAAACTGCCAATTGCAAAAATGAAAAGTACATGTTATCTGTGGTTTTGACTCTGAATTCCAAAAATCCATAAGGATATTTTACACTGACTGGTGTATTAATCAATAACCTCTGAATGGGCATTAAGAGAATCATATGATTGGACATCAGATGGTTGACAGTTTAATTAAATATGTATTCTGATGCAAAATACAAAAATAAAAACCAAACCATATATTTCACCACATAAGTCTGTATTAGCTAAATGTCTAAAACGATGTCTTTGAAATATACATTTGCAATACAGTAAAACCACAAATATGTTTGCTTTTGTCGTCTGTTCCTTTACTCTTTCCAGACTCAAATTACCATATATTTCCCAATAGGTTGGTTGGTGGTACTATCATAAAGGCTTGTAGTCCAGCTTGGATTCAAGTTTCTTAGAATCTGCAACCTTGCGAACGGCCTTCATGAAATCTTCCTGGGTCACATACTCATGGCCAGCACGGATTGCAAACATACCTGGGAAACACACATAGCAGGGTTCATACAGACTGTGGCAAGTCAAACTCAAGGACTTTCAAGTACTTCTTGGAGCACTAATACAGTTGAAGTCGGAAGTTTACATACACTTGGGTTGGAGTCATTAAAACTCGTTTCTCAACCACTCCACAAATTTCTTGTTAACAAACTATAGTTTTGGCAAGTGGGTTAAGACATCTACTTTGTGCATGACACAAGTAATTTTTCCAACAGTTGTTTACAGACAGATTAATTTATAATTCACTATCACAATTCCAGTAGGTCAGAAGTTTACATACACTAAGTTGACTGTGTCTTTAAACAGCTCGGAAAAATGCCAGAAAATGATGTCATGGCTTTAGAAGCTTCCGATAGGCTAATTGACATAATTTGAGTCAATTGGAGGTGTACCTGTGGATGTATTTCAAGGCCTACCTTCCAACTCAGTGCCTCTTTGCTTGACATTATGGGAAAATCAAAAGAAATCAGCCAAGACCTCAGAAAAACAATTGTAGACCTCCACAAGTCTGGTTCATCCTTGGGAGCAATTTCCAAACGCCTGAAGGTACCACGTTCATCTGTACAAACAATAGTACGCAAGTATAAACACCATGGGACCACGTAGCCGTCATACCGCTCAGGAAGGAGACGTGTTCCGTCTCCAACAGATGAACGTACTTTTGTGCGAAAAGTGCAAATCAATTCCAGAACAACAGCAAAGGACCTTGTGAAGATGCTGGAGGAAACAGGTACAAATGTATCTATATCCACAGTAAAAAGAGTCCTATATCGACATAACCCGAAAGGTCGCTCAGCAAAGAAGAAGCCACTGCTCCAAACCCACCATAAAAAAGCCAGACTACGGTTTGCAACTGCACATGGGGACAAAGATCATACTTTTGGAGAAATGTCCTCTGGTTTGATGAAACAAAAATAGAACTGTTTGGCCATAATGACCATCGTTATGTTTGGAGGAAAAAGGGTGAGGCTTGCAAGCCGAAGAACACTATCCCAACCGTGAAGCACGGGGGTGGCAGCATCATGTTGTGGGGGTGCTTTGCTGCAGGAGGGACTGGTGCACTTCACAAAATAGATGGCATCATGAGGAAAGAAAATTATGTGGATATATTGTAGCAACATCTCAAGACATCAGTCAGGAAGTTAAAGCTTGGTCGTAAATGGGTCTTCCAAATGGACAATGACCCCAAGCATACTTCCAAAGTTCTGACAAAATGGCTTAAGGACTACAAAGTCGAGGTATTAGAGTGGCCATCACAAAGTCCTGACTTCAATCCCATAGAAAATCTGTGGGCAGAACTGAAAAAGCGTGTGCGAGCAAGGAGGCCTACAAACCTGACTCAGTTACACCAGCTCTGTCAGGAGGTACGGGCCAAAATTCACCCAACGTATTGTAGGAAGCTTGTGGAAGGCTACCTGAAACGTTTGACCCAAGTTGAACAATTTAAAGGCAATGCTACCAAATACTAATTGAGTGTATGTAAACTTCTGACCCACTGGGAATGTGATGAAAGAAATAAAAGCTGAAATAAATCATTCTCTCTCTACTATTATTCTGACATTTCAAATTTTTAAATTAAAGTGGTGATCCTAACTGACCTAAGACAGGGAATTTTTACATGGATTAAATGTCAGGAATTGTGAAAAACTGAGTATAAATGTATTTGGCTAAGGTGTATATAAACATCTGACTTCAACTGTATATATTTGTAATAGGTCATATTATGAAATTGTTTCTAGTCACCAACAGATGGCAGTATATCGCCACAACCTCATGAAAAAATAAATAAATAAAATGGACTATTCATTACTACCTTAAAAAGTTCTACTCAATAATACGTGTTTCACAACATACACGAGTGGTAAGTCAGGACTGACGATGTTGACTGATTTCCTCATATGAACTGTAACTCAGTAAAATCTTTGAAATTGTTGCATTTATATTTTTGTTCAGTGTACATAATATATTGTCTTTATATTTAAAATTGTCTTTATAATTCACAAAATGTTAGGTCCCACAGGCTGTCCCAACACAGACATGAAAATGAATTCTGACAGTGTAAAAGACCTTAGTTGATTCTAAAAGTTTGTATTTTATACCCATTTGAAGAGAAAGAAGTTATGAATGTGTTTGATAAGATTAAAGACTCTCAGGACCCTATTTACATTTTAGGGGACCCCACATGGGTCCCGGACCACACATGGGTCATGGACCCCCTAGTTTGGGAACTACTGTACTACTAACACCTCAATCACTCCTACAGAGTCATTGTACAATTGGTACGCAGCATCATCTGGATGTATGTGCAACAAAAGTTCAACCTTCACCTTCTGCTACCATTTCTGTCAAGCCGTTTACGCATACGTTCGATAAATCCAAGGTATGCACCACACAGAACGCACTGCAACTGCCTCTGCAACGCTGAAAGTCAAACGCAGTGTTCCATTGGAAATGAATGTACAGTACTTCTGGTGTACCAAAATGCAATGACGCTGTCGGTGTGATCAAGGCGTAACCTCTCTCCCTGCTTGCGTCAATGCTTCCTCTCTCTGTGCATCTCCTTTACCTCCTTCATTACAGCCTGACACACCACTGTATGTCTCACTACTCTCAATAAAGAAATATAATTTTGTTAGAACTTATAGTAGCCCATCTTTCGATTATAGCTACCTTAATTTCAGTCAACTGCTCATGCTGCGGTCAGGCTCCGTTCAACGTTAGCTTCTAACTTCATCCTTCCAGCCAGGTAGTTATAGTTAGCTACCTGGCTAATAGCCGGAGCCCTTGAGCTACCTAGCTAGACATCTGACTGAAATATCAGCGACAATTTACCAGTTGTACACTCATTCGCTAAGTCAGGGGTTGGTTTGTTTGGGGGATGTCTGTTGAAGTCAAGGGTTGTTAAAATAATTCCCACTGTCAGTGACGTCTCTCTCCTACTTGCCACTGTAGGTCTGGGCTGAGGTAGTTTGTTTCACCTCTCGGCCTATGTCGTGGGCAGAGTTTCCCGCTGGACAGAGTGGTGAATGAATGCGCTGCTAACAAGGCAAATCCGGGGGAGCAGACGAACATAAGCATACATGAATAATTTAGGATTCCCCTCGTTCGCAGAGGTAGGGACGATTAAAACTCAGATCAAGAAGCCTTCAGAGCGGTGATCAACGCTGGGAACGCAATAAGTGGGTAAATGATAATTAACAAAAAGGTGAGTAAACACTATTTCCCAAATAAAGAAGGTGTAAACGCCATTCACCCTCCACTACATCCCTGGTTAGGTCTGGCAAAACCCATTCAGGAACATCAATATCCTGCAGGCAAGTATGAATCGACATTTGCCTGGCTATCGATGTGACATTTGGCAGCGCCTAATCAGTACAGGTACATTTTTCTAATATTTTTCATATTAACATATTTGATAGTTCTCTGTTCTCATTTTAATTCAAGTACTTTTCAAGTAGCAACTTGAGAAAATGACAGATTTTCAAGGTATTCTAATACTTGAATTCCAGAGTGCCAAATTCAAGTACTTTAAGCACCTTGTGCAAACCCTAATATAGGAACAGACTGAGTGAATGGCTTGTTTTTAAGATGCAAAATATACAGTTATAGAGTGTATTGGATAGGTTATTAACCTGCTTCAGTGCACACGTTCCTTAAATCAGCTCCATTAAATCCATCAGACAACTTTACAATGGCCTCGTAATCTGCAAAGAAATTCAAGTTACAGCCCACAATGAAATTCACAACATGCAACTTCATTTCATCACAAAATAATGTCACATCCACAGCACATTTCCAGTCCCTAAACTCACCCATCTCTCCATGCTTAGTGATTGGTCCAGAGTGTATCTTCAGAATGTCCATCCGAGCCTGCTCATTGAGCAGCTCGATATCTGTAAAGACAAAGCCAGAAGTTAAGAGTCCTGCTGTTCCTTGTCATTTACCAAGTCCTAGTTACTTTTCAGCCACTTGCCCTGGCCCTTTGGGGAAGTGACTAGGTGCTGAAATGGAACCAGGACCAAAGGTTTTTTGCAACATGATTATCTATGCTTCTCAAACGAGGATAGTTAAAAGTCTCGCGAGGAAACATACGGATCTTGCGGTCCAGTCTCCCTGGCCTTAGAAGGGCAGGGTCCAGTGTGTCCGGACGGTTGGTAGCCATGATCATCTTCACTCTGTGCAGGGTGTCAAAGCCATCCATTTGGTTCAGCAGCTAGACAGGACAGACAAAAAAGTTAGCATCTTCAGTCTTAATTGCCTGATAAAACCAACAGGTTCAGCCTTTAACACTTTGAGGCTCAATAATATGAGTAGTACCACATAGTTTCTAACCCAGAAGCCCAACACTTCCGGGAACGATTGCAAAGCAGAAGTCAATGAGAGAAGAGAATAATTCTTCCTAGGTTCTAAAAAAATTCTCAATCTATAAAAGGCACAACCTATATTCGAGCAAATGACTTACAGGGTACCTCTCAACCCCAATTTCAGCCTTGGCACAACCCCTTAAAACAAAAGCAAAAAAATGCATTCAGGTAAGAAGTTGTGGGTAGGGGGAATTGCTCAAAAATAGGAATTTTGGGGTGGGTAAATGTAGTTGTAACTGATCCCAACACTTTCACATTAAAGCTTACTTACCAGAAATCTGCTGGCATGCGCTGATAAAAAAAAGTATGTGCATTGTGAGCAATTATGGCTCCGGACAGTTCTCACACTGGTAAGGCACAGAGTTCCTGACATCTATTGCCACTTGCGGTGTTAAGTTTGAATCTCCCATCAGGTGCAAAAACAATCTTTGAACTGTGGACTCACATTTATTGCGGTATTGTGTTGGAAAGAAAAGTGCAATCACCACCTTAAAAATGAAGATTTGGGGCTCAATTCAATTGAAAGCGCATTGCAGTATTTACACAGTAGCTCTTTTTCCAATGGTGAAATGGTGAAACTCAGATCAGTCTTGGGTACTGTATTTAAAAAAAAATAAAACTTCCACTAGTGCCAGGGTGACCCCTCTCACAAGTATGCTTTCACTTTTCAAAATTAGAAGTGTGTGGGCATGGGATGAATATTGTAAATAAAGGATAAAAAAATTATGATAATACAAGACACTATCTGCCCCATGTGGGATTAGAACTCACAACCACAGAACTACTAAGCAAACTTTCTCAGCGGACTGCGCCACAAATCAGTCCGCTGTTGGGAAACAAAAATACTGTACAACACGTTGACATGACTATTGGCATCTATTTCTTGTTACGATAGATATAGCTATGAATATAAACGGCTAATCCTCATAGCATCATGCCAAATATATTGGCACACTCCACTTACCTAGACCACTGCCAAATAAGGTGCGATGTCACCTGCTTTTATAGTGAGCCTTGAGGTGGTACCACCCAGCACATCCAGAATGGAGTTCCTCTACACCACAATTTAAATGATAGAGTTGAACCACTAGGAGCAAAAAGACTAGATTTACTACTACTAAAATATTACCTTTGCAACAAACTGTGAAATTGAAAACCAGAAATCACTAGTTTCACTATAACTAAGACATCTGGTCTTTGATGAAAAACATGTTTTTTCATGAAAGTTACTCTTTAAGTAGCTGAATGTGTTTTTACTCCAACCTCGTGAAAGTGACAAACTGACACGTTTTCATTTTAGTCAAAAACAACTTTACATCAAAGGAGTGCCTTTGATTTGACGGCCTCCACATGCGCAGTCCGGCGCGAGACGACCGTTAGAGCCGATGATGTGTTTCTGCGCGTGAGCTTAGCTAGCCAACGTTGCCATGACATCGCCTACAAGCATGATCTGGGATTTCTATCAGGGAAGCAGTTTCTACATACACTACCGTTCAAAAGTTTGGGGTCTGTCACGTCCTGACCAGCAGAGGGAGTAGTTGTTTAGTATTTTGGTCAGGACGTGGCAGAGGGATGTTTCTTTTGTATGGTGGGGGTTTTGTGTGTGTTAGAGAGGGGTGTTTGATATATGTGTTCCTGGGTTTAGGGTGTATGTTCTAGGTTAGTTGTTCTAGGTTGTATTTCTGCATGTTGTCTAGTTTAGGTTTTCTATGTTTAGGTTTGGGTGCTGGACTCTCAATTGGAGGCAGGTGTTTCTCGTTGCCTCTCATTGAGAGTCCTATATATGGGTAATTGTTTGGTTTAGTGTTTGTGGGAGATTGTTTCTTGTTTTGCGTGTGTGAGCATTACAAGACTGTATTGTTGATCGTTCGTTCTTCTTTTGTTATTTTTGGTGTTTCCTTGGTTCAAATAAATATCAAGATGAGCATCCACATTCCTGCTGCATTTTGGTCCTCCATTCCGGACGACAACCGTGACAGAATCTCCCACCACAAACGGACCAAGCAGCAGAGTAAGGAGCAAAGGGATTTCGAGATGGACTGGCGGGAGAAATGGACCTGGGAGGAAATTCTGGACAGGGCTGGACCTTGGCACCAAGCTGGGGAATATAGTCGCCCAAAGGAGGAAATCGAGGCAGCCAAGGCGGAGAGGCGGAGGTACGAGGCCTTGTACGCGCTGAGGGAGAAGCACGAGAGGCACCCCCAATAATTTTTTTTGGGGGGGGCACACGGGTAGTTTGGCTGGGCCAAGGATGAGCCATAAGCCAGCTACCCGTGTTTATATGGAGGACCGTATGGAGTGGAGGGCGCCGTGTTTTGCTGAAGTGCGCACAATCTCGCCCATACGCACGCACAGTCCAGTGCGAGTTATTCCAGCCCCTCGCAGATGCCGTGCTAGAGTAGGCATCCAGCCTGGTAGGAGGATGCCTGCGCAGCGCGTCTGGTCACTGGTGCGCCTCCAAGGACCAGGCTACCCTACGCCCGCTCTACGCACGGCAACCAGCAGGCCCCTGCACAGCCCAGTTCGCCCTGTGCTAGCACCCCGCTCGTACAGAGCTACTAGTTCCATCCAGCCAGGACGGGTTGTGCAGGAGGTGAGATCAAGACTGCCTGTGCGCCTCCATGGCCCGGTGTTTCCAGTTCCTGTCTCTCGTGCTGACCCGGAAGTGCGAAACCCCAGTCTGGCACGTCCAGTACCAGCACCAGGCTTCCAGTGCGCAACCCAGTCCGACTCGGCCTGTTCCCGCTCCCCGCACTAGCCCTGAGGTGCGTGTTCCCAGGCTGATACCTCCAGTACCAGCACCACGCATCAGGCTTCCAGTGCGTCAGCCCAGTCCGACTCGGCCTGTTCCCGCTCCCCGCACTAGCCCTGAGGTGCGTGTCCCCAGGCTGATACCTCCAGTACCAGCACCACGCATCAGGCTTCCAGTGCGTCAGCCCAGCCTCGAGAGTTCGGCACCAGTGTGCGGTCCAGAGTATCCGGCACCAGTGTGCGGTCCAGAGTATCCGGCACCAGTGTGCGGTCCAGAGTATCCGGCACCAGTGTCTAGTCCGGAACCGAGGGGGTCTGCCTGCGACCCGGGACCGAGGGGGTCTGCCTGCGACCCGGGACCGAGGGGGTCTGCCTGCGACCCGGAACCGAAGGGGTCTGCCTATGACCCGGAACCAAGGGAGTCTATCAGCAACCCGGAACTGAGTAAGTCTATTGACGATCCAGAACTAAATATAAGTAACTGTGTTTCAAATGAGTCTGCCTACAGTGTGGAATGGAAGAGGTCTGCCTACGATCCGGAACGAGGGGAGTCTGCCTACGGACCGAAACTGATCAAGTCTGTCTGCATTCTGGATGACAGTAGGCCGGAGCCTGAACCACCACCTGTATAGGTGGGTTGGGGAGGGGGGGTGTAGCACAAGTGACGGCAGCCACCCTCCCTTCCCTCCCTTTAGTTTAGGGGGATTTTTTTGTTGTTGTTTTGGGTTTTTTGTTTAGTTATGAGGTGCATCTGGGGTCTGCACCTTTAGGGGGGGGGGGGGGTACTGTCACGTCCTGACCAGCAGAGGGAGTAGTTGTTTAGTATTTTGGTCAGGACGTGGCAGAGGGATGTTTGTTTTGTATGGTGGGGGTTTTGTGTGTGTTAGAGGGGTGTTTGATTTATGTGTTCCTGGGTTTAGGGTGTATGTTCTAGGTTAGTTGTTCTAGGTTGTATTTCTGCATGTTGTCTAGTTTAGGTTTTCTATGTTTAGGTTTGGGTGCTGGACTCTCAATTGGAGGCAGGTGTTTCTCGTTGCCTCTGATTGAGAGTCCTATATATGGGTAATTGTTTGGTTAAGTGTTTGTGGGAGATTGTTTCTTGTTTTGCAAGTGTGAGCCTTACAAGACTGTGTTGTTGATCGTTCGTTCTTCTTTTGTTATTTTGGTGTTTTCTTGGTTCAAATAAATATCAAGATGAGCATCCACATTCCTGCTGCATTTTGGTCCTCCATTCCCGACGACAACCGTGACAGGGTCACTTAAATGTCCTTGTTTTTGAAAGAAAAGCACATTTTCTGTCCATTAAAATAACATCAAATTGATCAGAAATACAGTGTAGACAATGTTGTTGTAAAGGACCATTGTAGCTGGAGACGGCTGATTTTTAATGGAATATCTACATGGGCGTACAGAGGCCCATTATTAGCAACCATCACTCCTGTGTTCCAATGGCACGTTGTGTTAGCTAATCCAAGTTCATCATTTTAAAAGGCTAATTGATCATTAGAAAACCCTTTTGCAATTATGTTAGCACAGCTGAAAACTGTTGTCCTAATTAAAAAAGCAATAAAACTGGCCTCCTTTAGACTAGTTGAGTATCTGGAGCATCAGCATTTGTGGGTTCGATTACAGGCTCAAAATGGCTCGAAACAAAGAACTTTCTTCTGAAACTCGTCAGTCTATTCTTGTTCTGAGAAATGAAGGCTATTGCATGCGAGAAATTGCCAAGAAACTGAAGATCTCGTACAACACTGTGTACTACTCACTTCACAGTACACCGCAAACTGGCTCTAACCAGAATATAAGAGGAGTGGGAGACCCCGGTGCACAATTGAGCAAGAGGACAAGTACATTAGTGTCTAGTTTGAGAACCAGACGCCTCACAAGTCCTCAACTGGCAGCTTCATTAAATAGTACCCCCAAAACACCAGTCTCAACGTCAACAGTGAAGAGGCGACTCCTGGATACTGGCCTTCTAGGGCCTCTGTAAATATTCCATAAAAATAAAATGTTTTTTTTTTTATCAGCCGTTTCCAGCTACAATTGTCTTTTACAGCAACATTAACAATGTCTACACTGTATTTCTGATCAATTTGATGTTCTTTTAATGGACAAAAAATGTGCTTTTCTTTAAAAAACAAGGATATTTCTAAGTGACGCCAAACTTTTGAATGGTAGTGTATCTTCATACTAAACCATCTTCGGTAGTACTTTGTGTGCAGTTAAGCTTATGGTTGTTCTCTGTTGAGAGACTCACCTCCATCAGTGTCCTCTGGATTTCTCTGTCTGCAGACGTCCCCTCAGAGAAACGACGACCACCTGTTAAACAGACAAAGACTCGTGTGTGTCTGGAACTCTATAGAAATCAACAAACGGATTGAACAATAGTCTGTAGCTCTAGTTCATGTACCGATGGCATCAATCTCATCCATGAACATGATGCAGGGCTGGTGGTCCCTGGAATAGTTGAACATCTCTCGGATCAGCCTAGCGCTCTCACCAATGTACTTGTCCACTATGGAGCTGGACACCACCTTTAGAAAATTGCAATCAAGCTGGCTAGCAACTGCTCTGGCCAAAAGTGTCTTTCCAGTTCCTGAAAACCATGAAAAGAAAATACAGTAAATTATAAAGCACATAATACTGGCTTCTGGAAAGCAGGCCTCAGGCTAACATGTAGTGTTATCAGAAAACCAGGCCAGTTGATCTCCTCACCTGGGGGTCAGTAGAGCCTTTAGGGGGATGATGCCCACCCTCAGGAAGAGCTCAGGGTTGGTAAGAGGCAGCTCAATCACCTGAAACAACATTTTCAAATCAAATTTTATTTGTCACAAACATGTTTAGCATATGTTATTGTGGGTGTAGCGAAATGCATCAACATCCATCCCTCTCACAATTGGACCATAAATATCTTCCGCACTCTCAATTTTATTTGCTCAACTCCTGTATCCTCCCTCCTCTCTGGCCTCCATTTAAAATGAGGAGAGGTGGCAAGTAGAGGGAATGTGGACAAAAATACACTTGTATGAAGTGAGACTCCTTCTCCAATTGTGCGTCATCAGGCAAATTAAGTTTACAGGGTGGAATCCCCCAAGAAATGTATAAAGTGATAAAAAAAAACATTTAGCTAGTTGTGCAAAACATTTGACAGATAAAAGGATAAGTAGCATATCCTTTTTAAATGTTTGCATGCTTTTTTCCTTCGAGAAAACAATAGCCGATTAAAAAGGCAGTGTATCAGATTTCAAAACTCTTCCGCGAAGGACTTGTGCTTCCTCGCCAAAAGGAGTCTATCGAGGAGGTGAGGACCATTTTCCTACTAACGAATTGACACTCTCCTCGACCACTCGGGTTCCGGGTCACGGAGGAGAGATGGCGGACTTTTCCCAAATGAGAAAAAGCCTCCAGAAAAAGCTAACTCTGTCCTGTATGGATAAAGTGTGTGTCTATGCCTCACTGACCTCTCTGATCTGCTCAGCCAAGCCTCCGATCTCAGAGTAGGAGGCGCTGCCAGGGTCTTCATGAGACGTGTTGTACACAAGGGGGTCCACCTCTCTGGGAAGGTACCTGCATGGGGGAACAGCACACCGATATGTCATCACAGTGTGCCTTTGTTCTTACTGATTATATAGGTCATGGAGATGTCTTATAAGCAGAATAAATATAATTTGTTTTACTAAAAATGCTTTCAATAGGGAGACTGTTGCAGAAAGTCGGATGCAGGCTAACACAATACAATGGTGTTTTGCTTGGTAAACATATGAAATAGTAAGAGGCATCATAGACCTGGGAGAGTACACCAACTCACCTCATGTTAGTCAGAGTGATCATATCCAATGCAACTCTAGTACCAGGTTTGAGCATAGCCTTGTCCAGCTGGGTGACAAAATATAAGGTTGGCACCTCAAGCATAATCAATATGAAATGGGAAGTGAAATGCAAGTTGCAATGTTACTTGTAAATATTTTGTTGTGGCTATGGGTTTTGACCTACCTGCCGTCTGCATCCAACCACATTCGTGGGCCATTGGTTGCTTTGACAATGACTGAATTCCACGAAAGGATAGAAGAAAACCCCACGTTACACCCAATATAGTCAATGCAAGCTAGTAGGAACATTTCAACTTTTTCATCCATGTAGGCCTAGCGGTAGATTCAACAAAACAACATCATATACAGCAAAGGACTTACATTTCTCCTCTGTTAGCTGCTTCAGGACCTCACCAACAATCTAGAGAGGAGTCAAGAGAGGCCGTTGTAAATTAAAAAACAGTATATCAAGGCTTCTGATGACTTGGGATTAAACTTGCAGTCACCTGTCCAACACTTTGTAGAGCTTTCAGATCATTTTCTGATTTTTCATACTGTTTTGTCTGTTCTCTCAGTTGTTCATGCACTGTAAAGACAAACAAAAACAAATAAAATGATTGACACTGACTACATGTGTATAATCACTCAGGCTGTCAGCATCATCATCTGGTCGACCAAGTCAGCGACCCAGCTAACACTAGCTAGTTGGCTAGCTAACTAATGTTATAAAACTAGCTTGCTCGTTCGGGTGCGTCCTAAACATTGTGCATAAATAAAAGGTACATGAACAGTTACACACTAGATAGTTTAGTATAAATAACCTGGTGTTGAACTCATTTTCAAGGCTACTATAGCTATATTAGTCTAGCTAGCTAGGTAACTGAAGAGGTTACATTATGATGACAAAGCTACATGGACAGTTCTTGTGGCTGTAAAAGCCTGGCTATGGACAGAAACAATACATACATTATTTCAAGCGTCCATCAATTTCTTTGTGCTCAAGCAATTTCTTTCTGTAATCTTGAAGTCCCTTGTCTCTGGGATCCGCCACGATGCCTTGAAAAAAACGGCTCTGCCACGCAGAATTGTGGGATTGAAAGTTGTGACATCAGAGGAAATGTTTTTGCCATGTTTACAGTATGTTTTTTATTTATTTATTATTTCACCTTTATTTAACCAGGTAGGCTAGTTCTCATTTGCAACTGCGACCTGGCCAAGATAAAGCATAGCAATTCGACACATACAACACAGAGTTATACATGGAATAAACCAAACATACAGTCAATAATACAGTAGAACAAAAGAAAACAAAAAGTCTATATGCAGTGAGTGCAAATGAGGTAAGTTAAGGCAATAAATAGGCCATGGTGGCGAAGTAATTACAATATAGCAATTAAACACTGGAATGGTAGATGTACAGAAGATGAATGTGTAAGTAGAGATACTGGGGGCAAAGGAGCAAGATAAATAAATACAGTATGGGGATGAGGTAGGTAGATAGATGGGCTGTTTACAGATGGGCTATGTACAGGTGCAGTGATCTGTGAGCTGCTCTGACAGCTGGTGCTTAAAGCTAGTAAGGGAGATATGAGTCTCCAGCTTCAAAGATTTTTGCAGTTAGTTCCAGTCATTGGCAGCAGAGAACTGGAAGGAAAGACGACCAAAGGAGGAATTGGCTTTGGGGATGACCAGTGAGATATACCTGCTGGAGCGTGTGCTACGAGTGGGTGCTGCTATGGTGACCAGTGAGCTGAGATAAGGCGAGGCTTTACCTAGCAGAGACTTGTAGATAACCTGTAGCCAGTGGGTTTGGCGACGAGTATGAAGCGAGGGCCAACCAACGACAGTGTACAGGTCGCAATGGTGGGTAGTGTATGGGGCTTTGGTGACAAAACGGATGGCACTGTGATAGACTGCATCCAGTTTGTTGAGTAGAGTGTTGGAGGCTATTTTATAGATGACATCACCGAAGTCGAGGATTGGTAGGATGGTCAGTTTTACGAGGGTATGTTTGGCAGCATGAGTGAAGGATGCTTTGTTGCGATATAGGAAGCTGATTCTAGAATTCATTTTGGATTGGAGATGCTTCATGTGAGTCTGTAAGGAGAGTTTACAGTCTAACCAGACACCCAGGTATTTGTAGTTGTCCACGTATTCTAAGTCAGAGCCGTCCAGAGTAGTGATGCTGGACGGGCGAGCAGGTGCGAGCAGTGATCGATTGAATAGCATGCATTTAGTTTTACTTGCGTTTAAGAGCAATTGGAGGCCACGGAAGGAGAGTTGAATGGCATTGAAGCTCGTCTGGAGGTTAGTTAACACAGTGTCCAAAGAGGGGCCAGAAGTATACAGAATGGTGTCGTCTGCGTAGAGGTGGATCAGAGAATCACCAGCAGCAAGAGCAACATCATTGATGTATACAGAGAAGAGAGTCGGCCCGAGAATTGAACCCTGTGACACACCCATAGAGACTGCCAGAGGTCCGGACAACAGGCCCTCCGATTTGACACACTGAACTCTATCAGAGAAGTAGTTGGTAAACCAGGCGAGGCAATCATTTGAAAAACCAAGGCTGTTGAGTCTGCCACTAAGAATGTTGGGATTGACAGAGTCGAAAGCCTTGGCCAGGTCGATGAATATGGCACAATAATGTCTCTTATCGATGGCGGTTATGATGTCGTTTAGGATCTTGAGCGTGGCTGAGGTGCACCCATGACCAGCTCGGAAACAAGATTGCATAGCGGATAAGGTATGGTGGGATTCGAAATGGTCGGTGATCTGTTTGTTAACTTGGCTTTCGAAGACCTTAGAAAGACAAGGTAGGATAGATATAGGTCTGTAGCAGTTTGGATCCAGAGTGTCAGCCCCTTTGAAGAGGGGGTTGACCGCAGCAGCTTTCCAATCTTTGGGAATCTCAGACGATACAAAAGAGAGGTTGAACAGGCTAGTAATAGGGGTTGCAACAATTTCGACAGGTAATTTTAGAAAGAGAGGGTCGGCTGATTTGTATGGGTCCAGATTTTGCAGCTCTTTCAGAACATCAGCTATCTGGATTTGGGTGAAGGAGAAATGGTGGGGGCATTGGTGGGTTACTGTGGAGGGTGCCGGGCAGATGACCGGGGTAGGGGTAGCCAGGTGGAAAGCATGGCCAGCCGTAGAGAAATGCTTATTGAAATTCTCAATTATAGTGGATTTATCGGTGGTAACAGTGTTTCCTAGCCTCAGAGCAGTGGGCAGCTGGGAGGAGGTGCTCTTATTCTCCATGGACTTTACAGTGTCCCAGAACTTTTTTGAGTTAGTACTACAGAATGCACATTTCTGTTTGAAAAAGCTAGCCTTAGCTTTCCTAACTGCCTGTGTATATTTGTTCCTAACTTCCCTGAAAAGTTGCATATCACAGGGGCTATTCGATGCTAATGCAGTGGGGCATGCTTATTTAAGATGGTGAGGAAGGCCCTTTTAAAGAATAGCCAGGCATCATCTACTGACAGGATGAGGTCAATGTCATTCCAGGATACCCCGGCCAGGTCGATTAGAAAGGCCTGCTCGCAAAAGTGTTTTAGGGAGCGTTTGACAGTGATGAGGGGTGGTCGTTTGGTCGCAGACCCATTACGGATGCAGGCAATGAGGCAGTGATTGCTGAGATCTTGATTGAAAACAGCAGAGGTGTATTTGGAGGGCGAGTTAGTTAGGATGACATCTATGAGGGTGCCCGTGTTTACAGATTTGGGGTTGTACCTGGTAGGTTCATTGATCATTTGTGTGAGATTGAGGGCATCAAGCTTAGATTGTAGGATGGCCGGGGTGTTAAGCATGTCCCAGTTTAGGTCACCTAGTAGCACGAGCTCAGAAGATAGATGGGGGGCAATCAATTCACATATGGTATTGAGGGCACAGCTGGGGGCAGAGGGAGGTCTATAGCAAGCGGCAAAGGTACATTTTTGAAGTAGAAGCTCGAATTGTTTATGTACAGACTTGGATAGTAATACAGAGGCTATCTTTGCAGTAGATTGCAACACCGCCCCCTTTGACAGTTCTATCTTGGCGGAAAATATTATAGTTAGCGATGGAGATTTCAGGGTTTTTGATGGTTTTCCTAAACCAGGATTCAGACACGGCTAAGACATCGGGGTTGGCAGAGTGTGCTAAAGCAGTGAGTAAAACAAACATAGGAAGTAGGCTTCTAATGTTAACATGCATGAAACCAAGGCTTTTACGGTTACAGAAGTCAACAAATGAGAGCACCTGGGGAGTGGGAGTGGAGCTAGGCACTGCAGGACCTGGATTAACCTCCACATCTCCAGAGGAACAGAGGAGGATTAGGATAAGGGTATGGCTAAAGGCTATACGAACTGGCCGTCTAGCACGTTCGGAACGGAGAGTAAAAGGAGCAGGTTTCTGGGCACGATAGCATAGATTCAAGGCATAGTGTACAGACAAAGGTAAGGTAGGATGTGAGTACATTGGAGGTAAACCTAGGCATTGAGTAATGATGAGAGAGATATAGTCTCTAGAGACGTTTAAACCAGGTGATGTCATTGCATATGTTGGAGGTGGAACAACATGGTTGGTTAAGGCATATTGAGCAGGGCTAGAGGCTCTACAGTGAAATAAGACAGTAATCACTAACCAGGACAGTAATGGACGAGGCATATTGATATTAGAGAGAGGCATGCGTAGCCAAGTGAACATATGGGTCCAGTGAGTGGTTGGGCTGACTGGGGACACGGCGATTCAGACAGTTAGCAGGCCGATGCTAACAAGCTAACAGTTAGTAGGCCGGGGCTAAACAAGCTAGCAGTTAGCAGACCGGGGCTGGCAAGCTAGCAGTTAGCAGACTGGGTTAGCAAGCAAGCAGTTGGCAGACCAAGGCAAGCAAGCTAGCAGTTAACAGACCGGTGCTAGCAAGTTAGCCTTTGGGGGACGTCGCGATGGGGGTAAGTCTGTTTTTGCCTCTTCGTGCGGTGACATCGATAGACCAGTCGTGGAATTAGTTGTCACAGGAACGTCGTAATTAATTTTAAGTGGATTTAATTGTGCGTTGATTTAACTTTGCATTGAGAACATGTGACATTTTTGTGAAGACATTAATTCAAAACAACATATGAGTAGTATTTTGTGGAGCTTTAACAAATTAATTCAATTTACCGTTTACCCTCAATGACTAATTTCACGTTCAAGTGCTAGTCGGAACTCAGGAACTCAGTAATGTCCGACTTACTAACTGGTTGAACCCGGAACGTGTATAACTACTATAACCGGTTAGTTTGTCTGACGTTTTCGAGTTTCCTAGTATTTAAAGTTACAAAAGCAATGTACCATGCCATAAAGGATTCATTTGAACTCAATGGGCACAGTCTCAGCGGTCCAACATCAATCTGGCTTGAGTCACAGAGGGCAGGGATGGTCAGTCAGTGGGGTGATGGAGTTGAACAGATAAGTTATTTGATACAGGGGGTTACTAAAGGGTTGTGACAGTCAGGGTTTAAACTTTAGGTTGGAGAACTTGGTAAGACACCTTGGTTTTGGAGTGAACTAGGCCTATCAACCGCCCAAAACAATCGTCATAGGGATAATTAGTTTGTTTTGTTTTACTTCTAATGGTTCTAATACTTCTAACTGAGCTTGAACCTGTAGTTAACCGCAAACAATAGGATAAAACCAGAGTGGTTGGTTTCTCTCAGCGGAGTGGCGGCCACGGCGGCGCCCTCCACTGTTTGCTGGGAGCATTCTCAGGCCGGCTGTCAGGACCGCTGCTCCACATAAACAAAGGCACATCTGGGCGGGCGAGGCGGGAGGCCGCCCGCACAATGTGTAAACGGACCGTCTTCGCCAAGCACCCGTCATCTTCTTGGCCACGTTTCCAAGAAGGCTTAAATTCCTTCCACGGAGATCTGGACATTCCGTGTGCTGTTCTTTTTCTTCTTCTTTTCTTCTTGGTCGTTGTTTTCAGCTGCTGGTCGTTTTGTGTATACACACCTTTGAGTTTGTGAGGTGAAGGGTCCTTGCACATTGCATGCCACAATGTACTTGTACTCCTAAAGCCAGAGTGTCAGAAACCCTGTAAGGGGTGTGAAGGGTCAGTTCAGCTCATCCAGATTGTGTGTGTCCTGTCACCTCTCTGACATATGTGACACAGCTGTGTATTGCTGAGATTGGTCACACTATCAGCAGTTAGAGAAGGGTAATACAAAGCTATATATTCAACAGTAACGGAGTGTTCTTTGTGACTTCATGTTGGTATTTAGAATGCATGCAGTAGCAGTGAATATGTGCATAACTGGTACGCCCTACATGCTTTTCAAGTTTAGTGTGTCTATTCATGCATCTGTGCTTGGGAAATTTGTAGATCATTTCTGTGAGTGTGCAACTGTTTGTGTGTGTGTGTGTCTGCTGGGGGACATCGATCCCCTCGTTCGCCGCATGCTACGCTTGCTTGCAGGTGGTCTGTCCCTGCTCGGGGCTGGCAGCAGATTTCATAGGAACGCAGCACTCCCCTGGACGCCATCATTGAGTCCACATGGCAGGCCGGAAAGGCACTCTGTGAACACTTGGCTGAAATATGTGCTTAGCCAGCCCCCCGTTCCAGCCTGCTCGCTTGCTGGGCCTCACAATTACAAGCCAGCTACAAATGTTGGGAGCTGTCTTTAACCCCTTGGATGCCATATTGGAGCCCTCTGTTTTAATGACCTCTGTGGGTTCTTTAGTGAATAGTTGAAATTGCTATGGGGATGTGAATGAAGGAGTCACACAGAAGGAGAAAGGACATCTATCTATAGAGGAGCTTTGGTCTGGAGAACTTTGTACATTAAGTTTGATTTCTAAGTATTGCTTTTTTTATTTAAATGTATTTTAATTTAACCTTAATCTAACTAGGCAAGTCAGCTTAGAACAAATTCTTATTTACAATGACGGCCTGTGTATGTCTGTTAGAGAGTGGTGGCGGGAGATACAGGGAAACTGAGCGAGAGGGAAAGAGAAAAGCGAGCTGGGAGAGATGCCATTGCCTACAGCGCTTGAGACTGAGGATCACCAGCAGGCGGAGATGGTTCAGCTCCAGCCATCCTATTTTAATGTCCTCTCCACTTCCACAGACTATATAAACAGGAAGCATAAACCAAACATGTTTATGAAACAATTGCAAAATCTGTTGTTCAGAGCTGAAGTTCAGCTAAGTATTCCATTCAACAACTTTAAGGCAGTGGCGTGTCCAGAATATTTTTGAATAGGGTGGCCAAGTTGGGCAGCCTGGTCTCATAGACTAGACGTAACATAGTAAAAGTAAATTCGGGACACTCAAATTAGTGTGATATGTTACGTTTGGTATGGTTACATAAGACAGATGGTTAAATAAGGCAAAAAGAAAAGTAGGGTGGTTGGTAACATGAATGTCTAGCAACCCAAAGGTTGTGAGTTCGAATCTGACCAAGGACAACTTGAGCATTTTAGCTAACTAGCAACTTTTCAACTACTTACTACTTTTGAGCTACTTTACAACTACTTAGCGTGTAAGCTAACCCTTCTCCTAACCCTTTTAGCTAACCCTTCCCTAATCCTAACCTCAACCCTTTAACCTAACTCCTAACTTAACCCTAACTTCTAACCCATAGCCTCATTAATGTTAGCCAACTAGCTTCAATTCGTAACATATCATACGTTCAGCAAATTCGTACCATACTGCACTTTTTAAAAATTCATAACATACCCAAATTGTAATTTGTAACATATCATACGAAATGGCCGATGGACATCCACAAATTAATACATACCATACAAAACTTAGCATACTGTATAGTAGCCTAGTGGTTAGAGCATTGGGTCAGTAACTGAAAGGTTGTTGGATTGAATCCCTGAACTGACAAGGTAAAAATCTGTTGTTCTGAGCAAGGCAGTTAACCCACTGTTTGCTGTGGATGTCAATTAAAGCAGCCCCCTGCACCTCTCTGATTCAGAGGGGTTGGGTTAAATGCGGAAGACACATTTCAGTTGAATACATTATTGGACAACTGACTAGGTATCTTCCCTTATATGGAGTGTCTCCGATTTACATATAGAATAATACGAAATGCCCTGAGACAAGGTGGAGGTGGGGCACAGACCCAGTTTAGGGGGGGGGGCATAACATTTTGAACCTTAATAGATGCAAGGTGGGTTTTTTCAATATAATTATGATGGTTCAATGCATTAAATGCTTCAGCTTAGGTTTGGTACGTTTCCCTGTTCAAATAAATCCTGAATATGTAAAAGAGATCTTAAAACACACCTTTTTAGCATTTTCATTAGGGTCTTTTTAGTCATTCTGCTTTTTTTTATTCTTTAGTTTTTTATCCTCATGTTGTGTAGAAAATATTTATAGGTTTTTATTTTCATTGTTTTTATTCATGTTTCCTGTGAAGCACAATGCGTTGCATTCCATGTTTGAAATTTACTGTATAAATAAAGCTTGATTTGATTTGATAAATCAATTCCAAAAAGTATTGTTACAGTATTTGCATTCAAGGTCAGGATTTTATATAAGGGTATTAGCATACAGCAGTACATTCACTTGAAACTGCCATCCAGAATGCGAATTATACCCATGACATTCGGTGGGGGGGTTCTTTTTCTCACGGGACCTTCAATGTGTGCACACGCTTGCGCGTGAACAAATATTTTTTTATGTGCTTTATAGTAAAGATGTAATATAAATATAAAAATGCATTACCTTTTAATGTGTCATGAACACAACAATGATGTTTTCATCTGATTGTCAAACAAATCACTTCAAAAAGTAGGTTAAGTAGGTTACCTGCACACGTTCGTCTACTGTACTCCAAAATAAGTGCAGCATCCGAACAGAACTGCCATTTGAATGGATAGGGACATCTATTACAAACCCCGTAAGTGTAATGACATTCAGCCTACAAAGTGCTTTCTCCGGATGCTTTTGTTGGGATGCTTTCTCGCGTCTTGGTCAAATGTATCAATATTTTCAGAGACGACCTATCAGATCTCAGAATTTCTGGGGTGGGCACTGGGGTGGCCAATCATATATCAGAGTGGGCCGTGGCCACCCTGGGCCACCCCCTGGACACGCCACTGGTTCAAGGGGCTCAGTACATCTACCTTGTAAAAGGATGTCAGCTCTTTTTTTCAGAGTTTGTTTTAACTAAGAAACTTGCAAATTGGCAGTGAGTTCAGGTTGGCTCGCAACCCAAGAGAGCAATACAAGATGGCACCGTACTGTATGACTGCCGTCTTGGGATCTCCGACCCAACTTTGCTATTTTGTGATTATTTTTGCGTTTATCTTTTTTTGCACTAAATGTATCTGCTATCATTTCTTAAGATTGACAATAACTTTTGAACATCAGATCGGCAGTTACTAACCTCAATTCCGACTTCAACTTCGACCCTGTGCCCTTTGTGTAATTCCGACCCAATTTTCGGTTCATCCAAAAAGAGGCAGGAAAAGGGGAGCCCTGGCAAGATTAAGGCGAAGGGAAAACCGATGTAATAAGATGGAGGACCCCTGATCGTGAATTTGCTATCAACTGGACTCTCGTAACTGCAATATTTTCTGCTTTTCTGAAACATGGCTTTTGGTCAAGATACCCCCCATGGCTATCTAACTCGATGGATTATCCATTCACCGAGCAGGCAGGACATTGGATTCAGGGAAATTGAGAGGGGGAGGGCTATGCCTTTACATCAATAGCAAATGGTGTGCTGACTCTAGCGCAGTGGAAGCCTCGACCCATTGTTCACCCGTCTCGGAATACCTGATGGTCAAATGCCAACCTTTCTACCTTCCGAGAAGGTTTTCAGCTGTTTTTGTGACTGCTGTATATATTCCACCTCAGAACAAGAAAAACTATATATAGGACATGAAAAACAATAAGCTGGCACATAATGCACTGTACGAGGCTATAAACAAAGAGGACACCATGCACCCAGAGGCTGCTTTCCTTGTTGCCGGTGATTTCAATTCTGCATCACTAAGAAACGTAATGCCCAACTTCCATCAACACGTCTCCTTCGCCACTGGGGACGATAAAGTCCTAGACCACTGTTGCTCTACCCACAAGCAGTCAAACAAGGCTTTCCCTTGTTCTCCCTTTGGCAAATCAGATCACCTGCTTCCTGTCTACAAGCAGAAGTTTAAACAGGAAGTACCCATGATGCGCTCCATTGAGAAATGGTCCCCCGAATTGGAGGCTATGCTACAGGACTGCTTTGTTAGCACTGACTGGAATATGCTCCGTGACTCCGCCAATAGTATCGACCAGCTAACCACCTCCGTCACCCGCTTCATTAGGAAATGCATCACTGACGTTGTCCCCACAGTGAAGGTTCACTGCTTCCTCAATCAAAAGTCCTGAATTAACACTGAGGTTGGCGCCAAGCTAAAGGTCAGGGCTACCGCACACAAGGCTATCGCATCCAACCCTGAGGCTACAGCTGAGGACAGGAACAAGTACAAGAAGTCCTGCTTACGGCCCCCGCAGAGTCATCAAGCAAGCAAAATGACAATATAGGAACAAGGGGAAATCCTATTACATAGCCTCCGACACCCGCCGCATGTGGCAGGGGCTACAGTCCATTACACATTACAAAGGAAGACCCAGCCATGATCTGCTGAATGATGCCTCTCTACCAGATGAACTCAATGCATTTTATGCACGCTTCGACAAAAACAACACTGAGCCATGCATGAGGGCCCCCGCTGATCCAGGGGACTTATCTCGCTCTCCGAGACCGATGTGAGTAAGGTTTTTAATCAGGTCAACACTCATAAGGCCGCGGGGCCGGACTGTATTCCAGGGTGCGTTCTCAGAGCATGCAGAGAACAGCTGGCAGGCATATTCACAGTCATTTTTAAGCTCTCCTTGTCTCAGTCTGTAATCCCCACATCTCAAACTGACCACCATCATTCCTGTTCCCAAGAACTCTTAGGATACCTGCCACAATGACTACCACAGAGTAGCACTTACATCTGTAATCATGAAGTACTTTGAAAGACTGGTTATGGCACACATCAACTCCATCATCACAGACACCCTAGACCCACTCCAATTTGCATACAGCCCCAACAGAGCCATAGATGACACAATCTAAATTGCACTCCACACGGCCCTCACACACCTAGATCAAATCAAATCACATGTAATTGGTCGCATACACATATTAAGCAGATGTTATTGCGGTTGTAGCAAAATGCTTGTGTTTTTAGCTCCAACAGTGCAGTAATATCTAACAATTCACAACAATACACACAAATCTAAAAGTAAATGAATAGAATTAAGAAATATATAAATATTAGGACGTGTAATGTCAGAGTCCGGAGTATAAACTTATTAAAAAGTGACACCAAATTAAATGGCTAGTTTGTCACTTAAAACATTGCAAGACTGAGAAGAGTAATTAAGCTTTAAGCACTCAAAAAGACTAACCACCTATATATACAAAACTTAAAATTAGACGGGGCTGCAGTGGAGCGGGTCGAGACCTTCAAGTTCATTGGTGTCCAAATCACTAGAATGGTTCACACAGTCATGATGAAGGCACAACAGGGCCTCTTCCCCCTCAGAAATTTGAAAAGATTTGGCATAAGCCTTCAAATCCTCAAAAAGTTCTACACTTGCATCATTGAGAGCATCTTGACTGCCTCACTGCTTGGGATGGCAACTGCACTGCCCTCGATTGCATACAGAGGGTGGTGTGGACAGCCCAGTACATCACTGGGGCCAAGCTCCCTGCCATCCAGGACCTCTATATCAGAGGGTGTGAAAGGAAGGCCCAGAAAATCGTTTTAAGATGCCAGCCACCCAAGTCATAGACTGTTCTCTCTCCTTCCGCACTGCAATGGTACCGAAGCAACAAGTCTGACACCAACAGGCTCCTGAACAGCTTCCATCCCCAAGCCATAAGACTGCTAAATAGCTAACAAAATGGCTACATGGACTATCTGCGTTGACCGTTCTATTTGTATTTTTGCACTGACTCTATGCACACTCTACACACTCACTGACACTCCCAACACACACACACATAACACTCACACACATTCATACTGACTCTACACACACACACACACACACACACACACAGTAGCTTACTTACATTCTCGTGTTCTTCTTATTTCAGTTTCTCTTGTGTTTTTGTCCTACTTTACTTTTTTATAAATGTTTTATAGTACTAATGATATTGAAACACTATTGTTGGGAAATAGCAAACAAGAAAACCATTTTAACTGAACTTGTGCACGGGACACTGAAACTTGAAACAACAAACCCAATTTTAAATTTGGAAACCAAGCCAGAGTAGGGCATCTTGAAACTGTTAGGAAACTATTCCAGATCTCTTAAACAGACCAGGGGGACTGTGTACATCTCCATAATTGCATGTCAATTTATGTACAAACACACAGTTTAGTCAAGCTCCTTTACAACCCCCACTACTACCCCCCCCCCCCCCCACCCCCACACACCCACCCACACACACACACACACACACACATATTCAAACACACACATATATACAAAAGTATGTGGACACCCCTTAAAATTTGTGGATTCGGCTATTTCAGTCACACCCGTTGCTGACAGGTGTATAAAATCAAGCATACAGCCATGCAATCTCCATAGACAAACATTGGCAGTAGAATGGCCTTACAGAAGAGCTTAGTGACTTTCAATGTTGCACCGTCATAGGATGCCACCTTTCCAATAAGTCAGTTTGAGTTGCCCCGGTCCACAGTGAGTGCTGTTATTGTGAAGTGGAAATGTCTTGAAGCAACAACGGCTCAGCCGCAAAGTGGTAGGCCACACAAGCTCACAGAACGGGACTGCCGAGTGCTGAAGCGGGTAAAAATTGTCTGTTCTCGGGTGCAACACTTATTACTTACTTCCAAACTGCCTCTGGAAGCAACGTTAGCAGAAGAACGGTTCGTCTGGAGCTTCTTGAAACAGGTTTCCATGGACAAGCAGCCGCACACACACCTAAGATCACCATGCGCAATGCCAAGTGTCGGCTGAAGTGGTGTAAAGCTCGATGCCACTGGCAGTGGTGGTTCTAGACCATTTCAACTGGGGGGGCCAAGCTGGGGCCAGTTGTACTGTTAGAGGGGCCAGTTACATTAGACGTTATTGTTGTCATATCATTTTCTTCACTGCATTGCAGGCATTAGCAGGCAAAAGACCATGTTCATAATCATCATCGTTGCCACTGTCTAATAACGGATGTAAAAAAAGAACGATAGCAAAAATGAGTTATGTAAAAATTATTTCATACTTCAGATTTAGGGGGGCCACAAGGGGGTCCAAAATTGTTGTCACTGGGTGGACAAGCAGCCGCACACACACCTAAGATCACCATGCGCAATGCCAAGTGTCGGCTGAAGTGGTGTAAAGCTCGCTGCCATTGGCAGTGGTGGTTCTAGACCATTTCAACTGGGGGGGGGGGGGAGTGCCAGTGCCCCAGGGGGTGCCAGTGCCCCTGTGACAACAATTTTGGACCCCCTTGTGGCCCCCCTAAATGTGGAGTATGAAATCATTTTTACATAACTCATTTTTGCTATCGTTCTTTTTTTACATCAGTGCACAATAACATCTAATGTAACTGGCCCCTCTAACAGTTGTACTGTTAGAGGGGCTTTACACCACTTCAGCCGACACTTGGCATTGCGCATGGTGATCTTAGGTGTGTGTGCGGCTGCTTGTCCATGGAAACCTGTTTCAAGAAGCTCCAGACGAACAGTTCTTGTGCTAACATTGCTTCCAGAGGCAGTTTGGAAGTAAGTAGTAAGTTCATAATCATCATCGTTGCCACTGATGTAAAAAAAGAACGATAGCAAAAATGTGTTATGTAAAAATGATTTCATACTCCACATTTAGGGGGGCCACAAGGGGGTCCAAAATTGTTGTCACAGGGGCACTGGCACCCCCTGATTCCCCCCCCCCCCCCCCCCTCCAGAACCGCTAGTGGCCATTGGACTCTGGAGCAGTGGACATGCATTCTCTGGAGACGGATGAATTTGGCGGATGCCAGGAGAACGCTACCTGCCCCAATGCATAGTGCCAACTGTAACGTTTGGTGGAGGATGATTTAACGCTTTGGGACTATTTTTCATGTTTCGGGCTAGGCCCCTTAGTTCCCATGAAGGGAAATCTTAATGCTACAGCATACAATGACATTCTAAACAATACTGTGCTTCCAACTTTGTGGCAACAGTTTCGGGAATGCCCTTTCCTGTTTCAGCATGACAATGCCCCAGTGCACAAAGTGAGGTCCATACAGAAATTGTTTGTCGAGATCGGTGTGGAAGAACTTGACTGGCATGCACAGAGCCTTGACCCCAACTCCATTGAACACCTTTGGGATGAATCGGAACGCCGACTGCGAGCCAGGCCTACTCGCCCAACATCAGTGCCTGACCTAACTAATGCTCGTGTGGCTGAATGGAAGCAAGTCCCCGCAGCAATGTTCCAACATCTAGTGGAGAGCCTTCCCAGAAGAGTGGAGGCTGTTATAGCAGCAAAGGGGGGACCAACTCTATATTAATGCCCAAGATTTTGGAATGAGATGTTCGACGAGCAGGTATCCCCATACTTTTGGTCATGTAGTGCATATACACACTCACAGCCCCCCTGCCTCAGCCTTTCCACTGAGCAGTCCCATGCACACACACACACACACAACACATACACACCGCCCCCCGACTAAACAAGACCAGAGGAGCGAACAACAATTCTCAAACACTAACCATATCAGCCTTGTGCTCGACAGCTTGTCCATGTTGTGGGAGTTCACTGAGGACTATGGGTTCCTCAGGATTCATCTTGTGCGTTGTATGTTATGTTATAATTTCAGTCATGGGAATACACTGTAAATGTGGAACTAGTATTTACTGTACTTCTCTAGATGATTGAGCCAAACATTTCACAAGTATGTTCTCAACTCAAAATCTCACCACCAAACTCAAAACTATACTAACAGTTGTAATGCTGGCCGGATTATGGTCATTGTGCAAGAAAATGACAGGTGAAAGGTTATGCACAGTTCTTGACCAAACCCCGACCTTATGGTCCTGTTGTCCACCCAGTGCATTGACCATAACCCAACCAGGTCAGGGTTCGGCTACTGTCGAGGTCTAAGGCATGAAGCAGCATACTGTATGTATGACACAATCATTCCCATTCATGGGAGAGTGACCAAAGCAAACACAAGGCCTTGTTACTGTGGGGCTGTGTGGGCTGTTCCCCCGTGTCGTTCACATGTCAATGACCTCATGTTATAGAGGAGACAACAGACAGGGTTAACACACACACACAGACACACGCACCTCCTTCCCCCTTCTACCCAACCTGCCTGTCTCCGGAACATTCTCCTGACTTAATTCACAGCTAAAGTAGAACTGGGCAGCAGCGTTCTGGGAGTGTTTCTCATTAACAGGGGGCCTGCCTGGTCCCTGGGCTGCATGCTGTGAAGTTGTGTAAGTCCTCCGCTCTGCTTACTCACTCCAACGGAGGACCATAAGGACCATAAGAAGCAGGTGTTTGCTGATTCAGCAGCACTTTGGTCCCCCTGCTAGGGATCACTGCCCATTTTAGATGTGCTTTATTAGTTAGAGGGAGTGATCCCAGCTCTGGCAACACGCGCCTCTGGCCTGGTGGGACTTGCACCAGGGCTGGTGGGGCTTGCAGCTGTGCATGCTAGTCCTAACTAACCCTGTATTTCTGTTGTTCTTTCTCTTCTACACACTCATTCGATAGTTCTCTCTGTCAGTCCATCTCTCTTATTCTCTTTTCTCTCTCCACTGTATGTTGATGTTCTCTATGACCCCTGACCCCTGGAGTTAATGACCACATCACAAAGACCTCTGCACCTCTGCTCCGTACCAACACAGAGGCACAGGGAAGGGGAGGGGGTCGAGCTCTAAAAACAATCCTGTCTGACAATGGCCTCTCAGTCCTTGAAGGCAGGCATCTTGGATTTCTTCAATGGGGTGTGTTTGGAAAGCAATCATCCTGCATACAGAGTTGTATACAGTCACAGGATGAAAGAAAATACAAACCTTGAGCCAGGCAAGCACCTGTGAGGTGGATTACAGGTCAGCTCCTAGTCTCTGGGAAGTATCTCAGTCGGCAGTGTTCTTCTTCACTCCCCTCTTCTGCACTTATCCATAAAGACATGACAGGTGAAAGGAACATGGTGGAGGCCTTAAGGCTTCCCATCCGGAACAGTTTGTGCATACTGTTTATTATGACAACATTTTGTGACGTTGTTTTTTTTATTTTGATCTTCGGGAAGTCATTTTCTCGGCTGATCGTTCACATACAAACAAGTCTATGCCCCTACGTCGGTGATTTGTCAACAGTAGGTATTCTTCAATTAAGTGTTTGTTGTCATTCAACAAGAAAAAACTTTTCATGCAAATGTTTTCATTTGAGAAATACTGCACCAAACATCTTAGATAGATGTAAAATTGCGCGACTATGATTTCCTCGGCAAAAACGTTAATATTTTTGACAGATTTCTTGAGTTATCTTAGATTATTTTTGACTATTATGAGGAAGTGTATACTGGCTTTGGCATCTCAAGATGGACAAACAGTACTATTGCCGCTTTCTTCTTGTTTTTTAAGCAAAGGTCTTTTAAGGGAGTATCCGAGCACACTCGTTCGGTTTGGATAGCTGAATTCAGCAAGACGCTAGCTGATTCGAAGCATGTGGAAGGCTTTAGTGTCTAGGGATTGATTGAAACTGAAAAACACAAACATAATTTTTAGCACTAAGAACATCTTAGTAGGAAATGGACAAATAATGATTTTAATGCTAAAGATTATCTTTATGTGTATGGGAAACTGACCCCAGCTATTTCAAGGACGGAAAGGAGACAAGGAGTGTGATGGCCCCGGAGGGGAGGGCTGCCGTCTAATCCGCTCTTAACCAGCCATGCTATTTTGTTTGTTTTTTCGAGTTGTTTGTAAGTTGTTTTGTACATAATGTTTCTGCTACCGTCTCTTATGACCGAAAAGAGCTTCTGGACATCAGAACTGCGATTACTCACCTCAAATTGGATGAATAGTTTTTCTTCAATGAGTCGGACGGGAAGGATATACTACAGACACCCGACCAGGCCCAGATCCCCGTCATTTGCTGGAGAAGGAATCTGAGATTTTGCGGAAAAAGATCAGGGTGCCTTGTGAGGATCAGGTGAAGAGTGGCTAATCTGCCTTTGCCTTCTGTCCTGCTAGCTAACGTTCAATCACTGGAAAATAAATTGGACGAACTGAAAGCACGTATATCCTACCAAACGGGACATTAAAACTAATATCTTATGCTTCACCGAGTCGTGGCTGAACGACGACATTAAGAACATACAGCTAGCGGGTTATACACTCTATTGGAAGGATAGAACAGCAGCCTCTGGTAAGACACTGGGCAGGGCCTATGCATATATGTAAACAACAGCTGGTGCATGGTATCTAAGGAAGTTTTGAGGTTTTGCTCGCCTGTTGCAGAGTATCTCATAATAAGCTGTAGGCCGCACTACCTATCTAGAGAGTTTTCATCTGTATTTTTTGTAGCTGTCTACATACCACCACAGACCGATGCAGACACTAAAACCACACTCAATGAGCTGTATACCGCCATAAGCAAACAGGAAAACGCTCATCCAGGGGCCGGGGACTTTAATGCAGGGAAACTTAAATCAGTTTTACCTCATTTCTATCAGCATGTTTAATGTGCAACCAGAGGGGAAAAAATTCTAGACTACCTTTACTCCACACACGGAGACGCGTACAAAGCTCTCCCTCGCCCTCCATTTGGCAAATCTGTCCATAATTCTATCCTGCTGATTCCTGCTTACAAGCAAAAATGAAAGCAGGAAGCACCAGTGACTCAGTTTATAAAAAAGTGGCCAGATGAAGCAGATGCTAAACTATAGGACTGTTTTGCTAGCACAGACTGGGATAAGTTCCGAGATTCTTCCGATGGCATTGAGGAGTACACCAGATCAATCACTGGCTTTATCAATAAGTGCATCGAGGACGTCGTCCCCACAGTGACTGTACATACATACCCCAACCAGAAGCCATAGATTACAGGCAACGTTCGCACTGAGCTAAAGGGTAGAGCTGCCGCTTTCAAGGAGCGGGACTCTAACCCGGAAGCTTATAAGAAATCCCACTATGCTCGCTTCGAGGCAAGTAACACTGAAACATGCATGAGAGCATCAGCTGTTCCAGACAACTGTGTGATCACGCTCTCCGCAGCTGATATCAGTAAGACTTTTAAACAGGTCAACATTCACAAGGCTGTAGGGCCAGACGGATTACCAGGACGTGTACTCCGAGCATGCGCTGACCAACTGGCAAGTGTCTTCAACCTCTCCCTGTCTGAGTCTGTAATACCAACATGTTTCAAGCAGACCACCATAGTCCCTGTGCCCAAGAACACTAATGCAACCTGCCTAAATGACTACCGACCCATCACATCTGTAGCCATGAAATGTTTTGAAAGGCTGGTCATGCTCACACCATTATCCCAGAAACCCTAGACCCACTTCCAATTTGCATACCACAAAAACAGATTCACAGATGATGCAATCTCTATTGCACTCCACACTGCCCTTTCACACCTGGACAAAAAGAACACGTACGTGAGAATGCTATTCTTTGACTACAGCTCAGCGTTCAACACTATAGGCATTCTCATCGTTGTCGGTGATCAGGCCTACCACTGTTGTGTCATCAGCAAACTTAATGATGGTGTTGGAGTCGTGCCTGGCCATGCAGTCATGAGTGAACAGTGAGTACAGGAGGGGACTGAGCATACACCCCTGAGGGGCCCCCGTGTTGAGGATCAGTGTGGCGGATGTACCTACCCTTACCACCTGGGGGCGGCCTGTCAGGAAGTCCAGGATCCAGTTGCAGAGGGAGGTGTTTAGTCCCAGGATCCTTGCATACAAATCAAATTTCAAATCAAATGTATTTATATAGCCCTTCTTACATCAGCTGATATCTCAAAGTGCTGTACAGAAACCCAGCCTAAAACCCCAAACAGCAAGCAATGCAGGTGTAGAAGCACGGTGGCTAGGAAAAACTCCCTAGAAAGGCCAAAACCTAGGAAGAAACCTAGAGAGGAACCAAGCTATGAGGAGTGGCCAGTCCTCTTCTTGCTGTGCCGGGTGGAGATTATAACAAAACATGGCCAAGATGTTTAAATGTTCATAAATGACCAGCATGGTCAAATAATAATAATCACAGTAGTTGTCGATGGTGCAACAAGTCAGCACCTCAAGAGTAAATGTCAGTTGGCTTTTCATAGCCAATCATTGAGAGTATCTCTACCGCTCCTGCTGTCTCTAGAGAGTTGAAAACAGCAGGTCTGGGATAGGTAGCATGTCCGGTAAACAGGTCAGGGTTCCATAGCCACAGGCAGAACAGTTGAAACTGGAGCAGCAGCACGGCCAGGTGGACTGGGGACAGCAAGGAGTCATTATGCCAGGTAGTCCTGAGGCATGGTCCTAGGGCTCAGGTCCTCCAAGAGAGAGAAAGAAGGAAAGAGAGAAAGAGAGAATTAGAGAGAGCATACTTAAATTCACACAGGACACCGGATAAGACAGGAGAAATACTCTAGATATAACAGACTGATCCCCCCCGACACATAAACTACTGCAGCATAAATACTGGAGGCTGAGACAGGAGGGGTCAGGAGACACTGTGGCCCCATCCGATGATACTCCCAGACAGGGCCAAACAGGCAGGATATAACCCCACCCACTTTGCCAAAGCACAGCCCCCACACCACTAGAGGGATATCTTCAATCACCAACTTACCATCCTGAGACAAGGCCGAGTATAGCCCACAAAGATCTCCGCCACGGCACAACCCAAGGGGGGGTGCCAACCCAGACAGGAAGACCACGAGGGTGGTGTGGACAGCCCAGTGCATCACTGGGGCCAAGCTTTGTGCCATCCAGGACCTCTATACCAGGCGGTGTCAGAGGAAGGCCCTAAAAATTGTCAAAGACTCCAGCCAACCTAGTCATAGACTGTTCTCTCTGCTACCGCACGGCAAGCAGTACCGGAGCGCCAAGTCTAGGTCCAAGAGGCTTCTAAACAGCTTCTACCCCCAAGCCATAAGACTCCTGAACAGCTAATCAAATGGCTACTCAGACTATTTGCATTGCCCCCCCCCCCACCTCTATGCTGCTACTCTCTGTTATTATCTATGCATAGTCACTTTAATAACTCTGCCTACATGTACATATTACCTCAATTACCTCGACAACGGTGCCCCCGCACATTGACTCTGTACTGGTACCCCCTGTATAACAGCTATTGTTATTTACAGCTGCTCTTTAATCATTTTTTATTCTTATCTCATACTTTTTTTTAGGTATTTTCTTAAAACTGCATTGTTGGTTAAGGGCTTGTAAGTAAGCATTTCACTGTAAGGTTAGGGTTGTATTCGGCGCATGTGACAAATAAAATGTGATTTGACATTAGACTATTGAGATGCTCCCAGTCCCTACGTGTGGGTGCTTGATCTGTTCACCACTAGAGGGCAGTGTCTTCCAATGTGATGAGGTGTGTCCTGACAGCCCCAGAGCGCTACCCACCTCTTTCCTGGATGGATACAGCCATAAGAATGTGTGAAAAAGACCAGAGACAGCTAACAGAGGTGTTGTCATACCAGATCTCAGAAACACAGAGAGGTGGCAGTGTTGTATTATGGGTGCACCTCAAAGAGAAAGGAAGTCCCGCCATTCTACAGTTCCACAGAAAGACAAAGGAACATGTTTGCTCATGCCGCAGGATGCAATGTTTTCAGAGGAAAAGCAGGAGCGATGAGAGTGAGGTAGAGAGAGGGAGAGATGAGGGGGGAGGGAGGCTGAGGGAGTCTGGTGGCCACATGTCCCTTCTTTTGCTCAGTGCATGGTTATTGCAGGGTAGGGTTTCATGCTAAACATCCACAGAGAGGCTGAAAATAAACCCTCTCCAAACACAGGGGCTGGGTGGTGTTGTGGTGAGGACAGGCCCAAGACAACCCCCAGCCAAACCTCTACATCCTCAGCTTTAGCTCAATTAGACTGCCTATACTGTAGTATACTCTCCTGAACCCCCTTGTCCCAGCCGCATATAACCCCTGACACACACACACAAGGTAGCATGTATTTCAAATGTCAGGCCAAAACATATGGCTAAAAACTTTGGGTTTCTTTGACCCAAATAGGCCTGCAGTTTCGTGGGAATATTCTGTAAAAGGAGTAAGACAGTGGCAAAAGGCCTAATCGTAGTGATCCTCAACTGAAGAGTTGCACACATACCAGCCAGACAGTGTTAAAGGAACACTGTGCAACATTTGCAGCCTGTAAAACATGGAAAGAAGACGTTAATTGCCGTTTGCCGTCCTTTGAAATTCTTCCCCTCCTCTGAAGAACGCGTTCCCCTGCCAAAAGAGAAGTCAAAGTAGGAGCGGAGTTGGGGAACCACATCAAACAGACTTTGATTATGATCTGTCAGCGCTGAAGGGCTATTACTATAGTAGCAGCTCTGTGCCTTAGGGAGGAACCTGTCAATATCCTCATTAAAGGGCCTTCACCTGCACATGACTTTAGCTGGTTCACTCGAGGCACTGCAACTGTCTCTGTTTATGTCTGCTTTTACATAACCCAGGCCTCAGAGCTTTGTGCTGCAAGCAGGATAATATGTAAGAGAGAGGGGCAAGTGTGTGTGTGAGGGTGTAAGTGTGTGTGTGCACTGCGAAAACCTATGTCCATGAGTGTGTATTGAACATGTGTATGCATATGTGTGCGTGTGTATGTGTGTGTGTGTGTGTGTGTGTGTGTGTGTGTTTGTGTTTTCTTCTCTCCTCCTCATGTCACCACACTGTTGCTTTTCTGTGTCTGACCCCATTGAGGTGTTGTAAGATACCTCCTTTCTCCCTTCCTTCACTCCTATTTTATTTCTGCTAGTTACCTGATATGACCCACTCACTGATGACAGTGACTAAAAAATATATGATTGATGATTACATTGAGGAAGTTATGACATAGGAAGGATGCATTTCTGAGAAATTTGGATGAGAATATTTGATTTCAAGACCCACTCTGACGCAGTGATTATTCAATCCCACTTAATAACATGATCTCCCGCTCTCCAGCTCTGCTTTGACACAGACTCACCCATTCATCTCAAAGTCTCTCTCTATGTTTCTGTCTCTATCTTTCTCGTTCTCTCCCCCCTGTATTTCCTTTCCTCTCAGAACAGCAGAGGCATACCAACCATCTCTGTCTCTCTTTGTTTCTCTCTCTGTTTCTCTCTCTATTTCTCTCCCTGTTTCTCTCTCTCTCTCTCGCTCTCTCTCTCTCTCGCTCTCTCGCTCTCTCGCTCTCTCTCTCTCTCTCTCTTATAGAGCTTGTAGAGTCTATATGCATATATGTCGGAGCTGCCCCCCTCCTCTCTCTCATTGGGCCAGACGGCCTGACCCTGACATTCTGAAATTGATTCACAAGAAGCTCTCTATGCCCCATGGCTCTTTGTGTGTCCTGGTGGGTCCCGGGCCGGGCAGTATATTACATGACCTGTGTTCAGAGAAGGGAGAGAGAGAAGAGAAGAGAAGAGAAGAGAAGAGAAGAGAAGAGAAGAGAAGAGAAGAGAAGAGAAGAAAGACAGCCCTTGTGTTGAGAGACTTAACCTTTAGTGCCTCTATGGTGAGGAGTGCTATGAGACACTCTTTGTTCCCCCCTTGTTCCAATCGTCTGATCTCTGATGTCCTCAGTGACCAGGGGTGTGTGTGTGTGTGTGTGTGTTTGTGTGTGTGTATGTGCGTTTGAAGCCCTTCTGATGGTTCCTCCGGTGCACTCCAGGAAACGTTTGTCTGTGCATTGGGTGAGTTCCTCCAGATGTTGTCGTAATTCTGGTGGACTGTGTGTGTGTGTGTGTGTGTGTGTGTGTGTGTGTGTGTGTGTGTGTGTGTGTGTGTGTGTGTGTGTGTGTGTGTGTGTGTGTGTGTGTGTGTGTGCGTGTGTGCGTGTGTGCGTGCGTGCATGCCTGTGTGTGTGTGTGGTGGGAGGGGGTGTGGAGGGGCATGTTCCAATTAGCCATGGGTAAACTGTTGATGTAAAAGTAGCTAAAGCTAACATTTACAGGCCATGACTCTATGACGTTTCCAATCGCTCAATCCTACTCAGGTCTACATAGCAGAATTATAAGGCTCTTTCATTCAAGAGGCTGGCTGGCTGTCCAATCAAATGTACTATTATTTAGGAGCGTCATTCACCTGCGCAGTGTCCCTTTTGACTCCTGAGAATGGGGTTGGCATCATTCATTTAGTGTAGAGAGTGTCCATTTTGGCTCCTGAGAGTAGGGTTGGCTTCTGGGACATCCTCTCCACTCTCCTTCGGCAGATAAGACATACCCTCTGTCTGGACGTTGCCTCTGTTCTCTGGTCCGGCTCCAACATTCACATCCCCAGCTCTGGTCTTTTAATAGGTCCAGCTCTCTCAATACGGTCCATTCATTCAGCTAGCCACTAATTGGCTACGGAAGAGCATACAACAGGAAGTAGTTCTCTCCTCAGCCTTCCATATTGCACCTAATCCGCTAATGTACATTTCCTCACTGAGAGGCCGCCAGCTCTTGCCTTCCTGAAAATGTTACCTCAGAAAAACAACCAAATCCATACTTTTACAAACCCGGTGGGATTTACTGGAGATTTTCTTTTATGTCTTTACAGCTTCCTGAGAAAAATAACAGTAAATGAGTTGTGAATGTAAATACCTGTAGATATAAGGGGGAAAACATCAAGGAGATGTGTGTAAGGCGGTAGACTCAATGGTGGAGAGAGACACAATGAACCAGTCAAAAGCACAGGAAATGTCAGGATGAAAATACCTGCATGTCCTCCAAACAAATAAGGAGGACAATGGGACTGTGTCTGTGTCTGTGTCTGTGTTTGTGTCTGTGTCTGTGTCTGTGTCTGTGTCTGTGTGTGGGCCTGATGGCGAGCAGGCTGTTCATGGCCATTCTTCACCAGGCTTCTTATCTCCATGTAATTGTCTGACATCTTCTCTCCATTTCTCATCTGGGCTAAAGTTTAGCCCGAGGCCTCTGCGCTACGAGTGTCGAACAGAGTGCAGCCTAAATCCCCAAATATCCAACTGACAATGTGATCAAAGACAATAAAATCGTTTTAATTTCACCCATTTTCTTCCTCTTTCTTTAATTCTTTCTCATATGCTCCCCCCCTTTTTGTCCCTCCCCTCCCTCTTCCTCTTATGTGTTTGTGTTTCACTCTGTCTGTCTGTCTGTCTGTTTGTCTGTCGTTCCATCTCTCTCACACGCCCTCCCTCTCTCTTCTATTAAGACAGATGGGATCTCTCAAACCCAAAATGTTCTGTTCTGTTCTCTTCACTCCTATTGTTTGCAGGTGGGCCAAAAGTAGAGGGTTGAACAGCAGATCTAAAGCTAAAAACAAGTATTTATCAGCGTGTGCACACATAAAAAAGGATACACCTTGCAAGGTGATTCCTCCATGTTCTGGAGCTAGTAGTGTTTTCCTCTGAACCAGGACTCGGGTGACTGCTGGCAATGTGGAATTTTGGATAAGAGTCATGACCCCTAAAAGGTAACACAAGAATATGTTTGTTAAGTCGCATGATGACTGTGATATTTTTTCAGTAGCCTTCCTACACTGGCAGGCTAAGTGTGTGTGTATATGCATGTCTCTCCTCTAGCAGGTGTGTGTGTGTGTGTGTGTGTGTGTGTGTGTGTGTGTGTGTGTGTGTGTGTGTGTGTGTGTGTGTGTGTGTGTGTGTGTGTGTGTGTGTGTGTGTGTGTGTGTGTGTATGTGTTCTCCACATCTTATCCCAGCACTCCTAGGAATTCTAATCCCACTCTCCCTCTGAAGAGGTGCACTTGAGCTGTGACCTCATTTAGGAGGCGAGCACCTGTAGAGTGCAAACAATTATCTGATTAGTGGCAAAAGGACAGTCTCACCCTACCTACCTACCTATACCCCCCTACCCCCCAAATAGGCTTTGGTTTCTCCCAGGTCCTACATCTAAGACTGGGGAGTATTTGAGAGGTGTGGTAGCACTCTAAAGGGGAGAGGAGGAAGCAGAGAGATCAATGGTGTGACAGAGCTGGTTGACAGAGCTCAGACAAAAAGGGCCTTTTTCTCTCAGACAGCCGGGTGCAGCCCATACACACCTGGACAGGCAGAGTAGAGGGGAATCACAGGGAGGCAGGGAGGCTAACCGCGCTTCAAAGCCACACTGCCACCTGGGAGTGGGGGGAAGGAGGTGAGGGGGGAGATGAATGTGACACACACACACAAGCGTGCAGACACACACACAAGGAAGCAGACACAAACACACTGTATGCTTAAACACACCACCCAAGAGAAACAATGTTTTAGACCACTAACACCATAAGGACTGTATCATATAAATATATACAGACGCACAAACACACATACTGTACATACATGCCGATCTACAGAAACACAAACACCACCCATCCTCCCACCACCCCACCCCTACAGAATACAACACAGGAGGTTATTGGCACCTTAATTGGAGAGGACAGGCTCATGGTCATGGCTGGAGCGACAAAATGGGAATGGTATAAAATGCATGGTTTCAATTTGTTTGATGCCATTCCGTTTGCTCTGTTCTCGCCATTATTATGAGCCGTCCTCCCCTCAGCAGCCTCCTGTGACAGAAACGCACAAGCCACAAAACACTTGTACACACATGATACACAGAAACGTACATTCAACCTCTCCCCACACATTGGCGCATCGGTGTGGGGCTGCTGCATGCATGGGAACCAGGGTTTGGGGTGCTGCTGTGCTGCAGGAGCTGTTTGAAGCCAGCTGTCACAACCTGACAGGCTGTTGTTTTAGAGGCCTTTGGTATGGCCGAGGGGGCCAAGGGGAGAAAAACAACACCAGGAATGTGTACAAGTCAGGACCCAACAATAAATCCTTCGTCCGTTTCCTCTCTCTCCCACTGCAGACTGAGGAGGGGAGAAGGGTCGGCTGGGGAGGGGAGCAGGGTCGGCTGAGGAGGGGAGCAGGGTCGGCTGGAGAGGGGAGCAGGGTCGGCTGAGGAGGGGAGCAGGGACGTGGGAGCAGGGAGCAGACTCAAGTCGATACTCAGGCTATGGGACTACATAGCCACTCTTCTCTCTCTCTCCCTCTCTCTGATGGTCATTTTCTATCTTTATCTTTCTCTCTCTCTCACTATCTCTCTCGCTCTCGTGTGTCGTCACTCATAGTCTGTTTATCACTTCTGAAGCAGTGCTCAGTCAGAACAGGCACACATAAACAACTGCTCAGAGAGAGAGCGAGAGAGGGGAGAAGAAGGACAGTCAGACAGACAGACACACACCCATACACACTCCATGCTACTGTAGATAGTGAGACATGAGAACATCCTGAGACAGACAAATGTAGACAGACATAGAACAAAAACAGCAGGCCTGTTGCATCCTGGGAAATCCTGGTTGTGTTTCCAAGCTGCCCCACAAGGCTGTTCTTCCCTACCCATCGCCCACCGCCCACTACCCCTAACGCCCACAACCCAGGATTCCTCTCAGAAGAGAAACAAAACCATCAGTAATGTCCTATGGGTTTATAGCACACTGGAGCCATGGAAACTGTCTGTTTTTGTACTTTTTGGGAGGGGTGCTCAGTGTATGTATATGTGTTTTTACAGTATTTGTGTGAGATAGTGTGCATACGTGTGTGTGTGTGTTCACTCCATCCCTGAAACACACACACACACACACACACACAACAAAGCCATGTTCCGTGACCCCGGTGGTCTGCTAAGAGCTCCAGGCCAATACATCATCCTCCTCAACACTCGGCTCACTCCTCTCCCTGCTTTGAACTGAGCACAGTTCACTGAGCTAACTACTGCCGCTCTATAGGGATACATACAGAAACCCCCACGATCACCCCAAACTATGTGGAGTAACTTTATGGGGCTCTCAATGGAAAAATCAACAGATGTTCAAGGCAGGGTCTTTGT
Source organism: Salmo trutta (assembly GCF_901001165.1). Taxonomy (NCBI): domain Eukaryota; kingdom Metazoa; phylum Chordata; class Actinopteri; order Salmoniformes; family Salmonidae; genus Salmo; species Salmo trutta. The sequence continues at coordinate 15,155,921 of NC_042989.1, read as the reverse complement.
TTTTTTTATACCTACTATTGTTTGGTGAGTATGTCCTCTCCTCCTTTTCTCTACTGTATATTTCAGTCATCGGTTTTACGGTTGAATATCGAATACTTAAACAGCCATACCCTGCCAGTGGTCTACATTGCCTAACATGACTGTGGCTGGGATGAGCATTCGTTGAATAACACAGGGACTGAGGGTTTTGAAAGCCATGCTGTAAATATCTTTGGCTAGCGAGCGCTCTCCAACATTCTCAATGAGTAATTAAGTGTCTGATTAATTCCATCAGCGGGCCACAGAGAAAGTCTTCTCCGAGAGGAATGGTGGAGTTTACGCAATTACTCTGCTATGTTTCCCTGGAATGGTTGAGGATGTGATGTGGGCTTAGAGTGTTTTGATGCCTGCTTAGCTTCGAGGTCAAATGGTGTTGCCCTCACTCAACTACACTCTTAGAAAAAAGGGTTCCAAAAGGGTTCTATGGCTGTTCCCATATGAGAACCCTATTTTGGTTCCAGGTAGAAACCTTTTTGTTGTTGTTGAAGAGTGTACTTGAGCTCACATCTTCCTTGATCATATGGGTAGTATGGTTACAGCGGGCTCACTAAAATTCTAGAATGAGCTATTACTAGGCGTGTGGCGGTCACAAAATTTTGTCAGCCGGTGATTGTCAAGCAAATAACTGTCAGTCTCACGGTAATTAACCGTTAATTAACATAAACACATTTAGCATCTCCTGGCTTCCAAACATAGCCTACAAGCCACTGATGCTGACCTTTGGAATGTCTACATTTCAAAAAGTATAATAAATCCATGTAATATAGCCTACACCTTCACAATAAATCCATTATTTACTTTAGACAGGTATAAAGAAGCATGATATGAAGAAAATGTCATCTGTTTCAGAAGAACAGAATAGCATACTCTGAGTTGTCCTTATGTTAGGTCCTGATCTGGCTATGCCAAATGACTGTGGGCTACACAAGTTCATTTAGCAGACAATATTAGCTTAGAATTCCATGGCATTATTTTATAGTATGAAAAATACAATTCAATAAAGCTGAATAAAATAGAAAGGATATTTTCTCCAAACGATTTGAGGGAGTGCGCACATACGGCTGTTCTGTGTTGAGCGCTTAACAAAGAAATAGGTATTCCTACATGCTTAATTTAGAGTTATTAATGTAACTTTAGTTGTTCTACAAACGTTGGACTATATGTTTTGATTTTTAATACATTGTAAGGCTGCATGATGCGACTCTAATGATGATTTGAAAAAGGATTATTGAAAGGCATGAGCTCTGCTTTGTTTTTTGCACAGGCTGTACACACTACAATTTCATGGCGGCATCCCCTTTGTGTGGCTGTAATGCACCCTAAAAAAAATCAATGCCTTCTGCGGCCAGTGGCTGTTGTGCCCTTCTTCCTGAGTGCTGAGCGCTCCGAATCACCTCTCACTCACTATCATGTGATCAGGTCTTTCTCACAGGCTACAAGTGAAGACAGACACATCGGGGGACGGAACTACGTGCGTCCTTATCCAATTCCGAGGTGCATATTGAAGATATTGGAAGAACTGTCCACATTTACTTTTCATAATCCATCAAGATGAGTAGGCCTAATGAACATCAAAAGCACTAGCCTATGTCAATCTACTATCCCCATAGTACAAAAGTTGACCTATTCTGTGCGAGAAATAAATATTCCAAACATAGTCTGGGACTGTTGTGGGATGCGATAGATCCCAAATTAATACAACCACTAGCATCAAAAAAAGTTTTTACGCAATGTGACTGAAGCAACAGATCAGAACGTTTAGCTTAAAATGTTAATAAACTATTAGGCTATTTCTTCACATTATAAGCGCAGCAATGTGCACATGGTAGTGGGCTATAAGCAGGAATGTTCCATTAGAGGAAAACACCATTATCAAAAATTTACCACAAATGCAATTATCCATGTAATGCTTTTATTATAAAGGTGCATTTTTATAGTGAAACTTGAAACTTACGCGCTGTTTATGTATGCCAGTTAGGATCTACACCCCTTGTAAAGGGGATTAATGCGCTTAATTTTAAGAATTTATTTGATACAAACCTTATCAAAACATATAGGCCTATGGGCTACGCTACATGAGGTGTGCGACTATGATTAAAAAAAGTCACAAAAAAAAGGCATTGTTTCCTATGCTGGGCATCATTCACAAGTGATAATATAGTAATTCACAAGTGATAGGCTAATATTGTCACCCATCAGACTATTCTTGATTTAATCTTGTCTTTACATATACTAAATAATATATGTGTTTTGATTTAGAATAGATCATTATCATGCACCTGTATGGAAACAGGGGCAGCGGGAAAAAATACATGTCATCTAACCGCTTTTCGAGGGCCTGGTAGGCTATACTCCTGTTGTAAATATAAACAATGTGCTGAAAAGGAGTGTGTAACTGGCTGCAGGGAAGTCAGGCACAGGAGAGCAGAAATGGGTAGCAAACGGAGCCATTTATAGAGGCGAAAAAAAAACACCACTCAGAAAACTAAACACACACAGGTTACCCGCCGCAAACCAGCCTGGAGTACACGTACATTTACACATAACAATTCCACACACAGACATGGGAGAAAACAGAGGGTTATATGCAAGATGAGTAATGAGGGATGCAAACCAGGTGTGCGGGAAAACAAGACAAAACAAATGGAAAATGAAAGGTGGATCGGCGATGGCTAGAAGACCGGTGACTTCGACCACCGAACGCCGCCCGAACAAGGAGAGGGACCGACCTCGGCGGAAGTCGTGATGTGCTTAATATTAGGAAAGTTGAGAAATAAATATAGTCGGCCTAGCCTATAGAAAGTTGATTGGATCCTCTTTTTAGTAGACGCCATCATTTTCTCATGCAATTGCATAGCCTATAGAAATGTTGCGCAACATGATCTCATGGGCTCTCATTAAGTGTTTGATTAGATTTTCAATTACATTTGCATTGATGTCAGAGTGATTAGAGGGACAATATAGTGCTGAGTACCAGGCAGATAGTAAGTTTGGTAGTCTACTAATGACCAGCAGCAGCATCAGAGCTTGGAGAAGCCTAATTACAGTGACTAAACAGTCACGTGGAATTTTACTTCCTTCATGACTTGTGACTGCCTGTGTGGCGGTAATACGGTCACGGCAACAGCCCTAGCAATGACCTGTTTTTGTGGTTACGGAATGTTCTTGCACCACTGACGTGCTGCTCTGTGTAAGAGGGAACAGAGAGGAAGGGTATAGGTAAAAACAAATTTCCTCTGTATATGTGAGGCCTGTACAGAAATGCTAACAGGGGTCTTCTGAGCTTAGGGCTCCATGTCAGTGCCTGAACCCCTTTTTAACTGCCCTCTCACTCTCCTCGGAATTCATAGTAGTTGGATCACTCCAGGTTTGACCCTGGGCCCCAGGGCTGTCCCCTAGTGCAGGCTGGGGGTCCCCACACACCCCCACCCCAGCCTTGGGGGTCATCCCCAACACCTCCCTAGGCCGCCCTGTCAAGTTAGGACCTATGGGGACCAATGTTAGCAACCCCCCTCCTCTGGCTCTCTTCCCTCCAGGAAGCAGGGCCCTACTCCTCCACCACTCTGGCCGCTGCAGCGCTTGACAGCTAATATTTGTCTGCCAAAATCTGTGTCTGTAATCCGTACTTCCACGCAGGGATCCCGTTACGGCCTGTCTTGAGTATGCCAGCTGTTCAAACAATCCCCCAACCTCTCTCTCTCTTGGCCTCGCTCACCAATTCCCCCTCCCCTCCCGTCCTCTCCCCTCGGACCCCAGCTCGGCCTCAGCCTCGGCCCGGCGAGCGGTTAGCCATTATTAAGACCCCCAAGCGGCAGAGCGAGCGGTCTCCTTGCATTAAGCATGATTCTCCCAGAGGTCCTCCCTCATTAGCAAGACAAACATCTCAGATGGCAGAGAGGGGAGGGGGTGGTAATGGAAGGGAGGATTGGACCTCTTAGGCTAGCAGGACAGCAGATGGGTGGGAGCCGGTAGAGTCGGGCTAGTGGTGTGGTTGTTAGATGTATGTTTTATTGCTCCATTCCTTAGCAGGTGAGGTCTCTTGTTGCTGAAACTAGACGTTCTCTCTTGCCCTCCCTACTCCGTCTCTCTCTCCCTCTTGCTTTCTCTCTCCCCCAGGTTCTCCTGAGCAGTGCAGGTGCTTTCTATTCATCATGAGTGAGACAGATGCCTCAACTCCCATCAGGCCATGGTAAGCGGTGACCTCGCTCATTCACACCATCCTGCAGCGCCAGGGCCAGAGGTCACATGGGCTCCAGCGGCACCCTGGCATCTGTCTGCACACACACACATGTGCATGCACAAATGCAAACACTCTAACACACACACTCGCACAGCTGCCTCATCACAGGGACCCCACATACAAGTCTGACAAAACTGCCTAGCCTTGGAGACACCAGAGAGTAGGGTGTCTAATCAAAAACACATCTTTTGACCAATGGGTACAAGTGTGTAATTGTGTAGATACTCTTCAAAGAAAGCCAATGGTCCAAACCTCATGTCTCTATCATAATCCATTCAAAAGTTATTGGAGTTTTTATCCTTATAAAAGGACAAAACTAGGGTGACTAACCAGAGAAAAAAAGTGGTCAAAAATCTGGAAAATGTCTATAGCATCACGTAAGCTAGGCTGGATGCTGTTCGAGAATTAAGGCTACCTGACAGGCTCGCTTTCCTGTTGAACTCATCATCTTTCAATATATCGATTTTGAGACATGATGTAGTATTTTCATATTTTAGAAATTCCTGGTCTTCTTCGAAGATTTCTCACAAAACAAGCGTATCTGTGAAATGTCAACAAAGCTCTGAGCGTATAGCAAGATTATTATCTTCAAAGCCTTTTTAATTTAATTCAGCTCGTGTCATGCTAATTTGACTTTTTGTGACTTGCGGAAACAACTTTGAAGACACGTACCACAACATGTAAAATCCTCAAAAGTGGCTGCGAGAAAGCTGCGTCGCTCTGTCAACAGAACTCAGTGCTTATTATCGGGGGTATAAGGTTACGAAATCCGACTTTTTGGATATAATGTTAATGATATGTTAAAGAAGACACCACTGAACGATTCAGAACATGAATAATTATATTTGTCTTGGTAAAATGTATTTGATAAAGTAAGGAAGTGAAATTTAATCACCAAAGTGTGTTTTCACCCACTCTGTGCAGACACCCTACAGGACATATGTGACTCACCACCTGGATTCGGTCTTTTGTAGCAAAATTTGAAATTAGATTTTTACATTGGTAAAAAGTAGAGACTCAGAGCTACAAAATGTTATATCATACACTGCATTTCTGAGGAACAATGGGAAAAAATTCTGCTTTTAAAGTTGATAAACTTGTAAACTTACTTTTGAGAAAAGGGCCTTTGAATGTTTTGGTACCTACTGGAGAGCTCTCATTTGTCTACACCCATTCAGCATTGTTCACACCCTTTTATGCCAGCCCCACCCATCTGTTTAAGGATTCACATGTGAGGTCATGTGCTAAACAGTAAGCAGTGTAGTAAAGATTAAGACTAAAAGTGGTAGTTAGCCTACAATAAGGAAAAAGTGTCCATATCAAAATATTTTATAAATATTAGATGACGTTTACCCAGACACACTTGTCTAAATTGATGGGTCATGAGAAAAAAATGCTAGAACCCCCAGCCACATCCAGTGGTGGAAAAAGTACAAAATTGTCATACTTGAGTAAAAGTAAAGATACCTTAATAGAAAATGACTGAAGTAAAAGTCACCCAGTAAAATAGTACTTGAGTACAAGTCTAAAAGTAGTTGGTTTTAAAAATACTTAAGTATCAAAAGTAAATGGAATTGATAAAATGTACTTAAGTATCAAAAGTAAACGTGTAAATCATTTAAAATTCCTTATATTAAACCAGACGGCCTAATTGTTTTAATTTTTTATTGACGGATAGGCAGGTGCAGACTACAACACTCGGACATAATTTACAAATAAAGCATTTTTGTTTAGTGAGTCCGTCAGATCAGAGGCAGTGGATGACCAGGGATGTTCTCTTGATAAGTGTGTGAATTGGACAATTCTCTAGTCAAAATGTAACAAGTACTTTTGGGTGTTTGGGAAAATGTATGGAGTAAAAAGTACTTTTTTTCTGGAATGTGGTGAAGTAAAAGTAAAAGTTGCCAAAAATATAGATAGTAAAATAATGTACAGATACCCCCAAAAAATACAAAAGTAGTATTTTACTGAAGTACTTTACACCACTGCCCAAATGCCTTCACAACAGTACATTAGCATATTTTATATACTGTTACACATGCACTTATCACATAGTATTCCATACATAAGTTAAGGCCATGCAACCTGAGTTGAAACCTGAGTGAGGTGCACATGTACATACAGTACATAAACAGTACGTAAACAGATGTATGCGCCATATATTTATGTGGTGGACTCTTGATACGGTCACATGATACTGTTGTGGTATGTCACAAAATCATGTTACGACCACACATATCAATATTAATTTTATATATCAATATTTTGCTAAGTCTTGCTAAGTGGATGGGACTCTACAGAAGGTGTAAACGGTACAGCCAAATGGTTAATTGTATATCAGAAATATCAGAAATAGCATCAATATAAATAAAATAATATGCAGTATGTACAAGAACAATATCAATATCAGTGATAGACAAGGTAGTTAGGTATATGCATGCAATCAGGGGTAAAGTGGCTGAGCAGCAGGATAATTTTTCTTTTGTAGCAGCAACGTATGGTGTGTGTGTTAGGAGAGAGTCATTTGAATAGAGGCACTGCAGATAGTGCTGATGACTGGTCCATCCGAACCACACATGAACAAGGGAAGCTACATTCGGAGAGCCTGTTTCTGTCCTGCCCTTGACTTTGGTGCAGGTCATGTGACGTCCATAGCTTCTTCGTCGCAAAACTTCCTGATCGTGTCAAAAAGATAAGTTTGTCTAGCTGTGTAAAGTCCAGGTGGTGATTGTACAGGCAGACCATCTATGGGAGGAAGGATGTCAGCGTTGCGCAGCAGCTTAAACCTGGTCCCGACTGAGTCCGAACCCTCCATGGCGACACCAACACCAGGCTCCAGAGCATCGAAGCTGTAAAACATAGAATAACAACAACAACAAATGAGAAAACATTTCAACCTTGCACAACATCAATTCACCTCCCAAGTTTATATAAGAAGAATAACCTCATACAATGCAATGAAAATTGTTTTCACCTGAAGTGCTGGTACTGCTTGATCTGTGGTACAGAGTCAGGTGTTGTTTCCAGCCATAGCTTTCCACCAGCACCGTATCATCCTCCAGTCCAACCAGCTGTGGGATGTTGACCCCTGTTACACTATATTACAGTGGGGGAAAAAAGTATTTGATCCCCTGCTAATTTTGTACGTTTGCCCACTGACAAAGAAAGGATCAGTCTATCATTTTAATGGTAGGTTTATTTGAACAGTGAGCGACAGAATAACAACAAAAATATCCAGAAAAACGCATGTCAAAAATGTTATAAATTGATTTGCATTTTAATGAGGGAAATAAGTATTTGACCCCCTCTCAGTCAGAAAGATTTCCCAGGTGTCTTATATACAGGTAACGAGCTGAGATTAGGAGCACACTCTTAAAGGGAGTGCTCCTAATCTCAGTTTGTTACCTGTAAAAAAGACACCTGTCCACAGAAGCAATCAATCAATCAGATTCCAAACTCTCCACCATGGCCAAGACCAAAGAGCTCTCCAAGGATGTCAGGGACAAGATTGTAGACCTACACAAGGCTGGGATGGGCTGCAAGACCATCGCCAAGCAGCTTGGTGAGAAGGTGACAACATTTGGTGCGATTATTTGCAAATGGAAGAAACACAAAAGAACTGTCAATCTCCCTCGGCCTGGGGCTCCATGCAAGATCTCACCTCGTGGAGTTGCAATGATCATGAGAACGGTGAGGAATCAGCCCAGAACTACACAGGAGGATCTTGTCAATGATCTCAAGGCAGCTGGGACCATAGTCACCAAGAAAACAATTGGTAACACACTACGCCATGAAGGACTGAAATCCTGCAGCGTCCGCAAGGTCCCCCTGCTCAAGAAAGCACATATACATGGCCGTCTGAAGTTTGCCAATGAACATCTGAATGACTCAGAGGACAACTGGTGAAAGTGTTGTGGTCAGATGAGACCAAAATGGAGCTCTTTGGCATCAACTCAATTCACCGTGTTTGGAGGAGGAGGAATGCTGCCTAGGACACCATCTCCACCGTCAAACATTGAGGTGGAAACATTATGCTTTGGGGGTGTTTTTCTGCTAAGGGGACAGGACAACTTCACCGCATCAAAGGGACGATGGACGGGGCCATGTACCGTCAAATCTTGGGTGAGAACCTCCCTCCCTCAGCCAGGGCATTGAAAATGGGTCGTGGAGGGGTATTCCAGCATGACAATGACCCAAAACACACGGCCAAGGCAACAAAGGAGTGGCTCAAGGAGAAGCACATTAAGGTCCTGGAGTGGCCTAGCCAGTCTCCAGACCTTAATCCCATAGAAAATCTATGGAGGGAGCTGAAGGTTCGAGTTGCCAAACGTCAGCCTCGAAACCTTAATGACTTGGAGAAGATCTGCAAAGAGGAGTTGGACAAAATCCCTCCTGAGATGTGTGCAAACCTGGTGGCCAACTACAAGAAACGTCTGACCTCTGTGATTGCCAACAAGGGTTTTGCCACCAAGTACTAAGTCATGTTTTGCACAGGGGTCAAATACTTATTTCCCACATTAAAACGCAAATCATTTTATAACATTTTTGACATGCGTTTTTCTGGATTTTTTGTATGTTATTCTGTCTCTTATTGTTCAAATAAACCTACCATTAAAATTATAGACTGATCATTTCTTTGTCCGTGGGCAAACGTACAAAATCAGCAGGGGATCAAATACTTTTTTCCCTCACTGTATAGTGTTCTACTGGTAACAGGAGGACCAGGAGGACGTAAACAGCCTGGGCCACACCTAGCACACGAGACATGCTATGGACACTGTGCTCTGAACAAAGCAATGGGTCTGTCTGAAAATTCGCACAGATATCTCATCACAGAAACCTAAAGAGCTCATAAAAGCAATTGGACTGAAGCTCATCAAACACCACCAAAGGAATCTGTACTTTCTAAACAGCCAATAGAAAGTTCCGTAAGTGATTTTTAGGAGGAGTCTGGGTTGTGTCAAATCAAATCAAATCAAATTTATTTATATAGCCCTTCGTACATCAGCTGAAATCTCAAAGTGCTGTACAGAAACCCAGCCTAAAACCCCAAACAGCAAGCAATGCATGTGAAAGAAGCACGGTGGCTGGGAAAAACTCCCTAGGAAAAACTCCTGAGAAAGGCCAAAAACCTAGGAAGAAACCTAGAGAGGAACCAGGCTATGAGGGGTGGCCAGTCCTCTTCTGGCTGTGCCGGGTGGATATTATAACAGAACATGGTCAAGATGTTAAAATGTTCGTAAATGACCAGCATGGTCAAATAATAATAATCATAGTAGTTGTCGAGGGTGCAACAAGCACGTCCGGTGAACAGGTCAGGGTTCCGTAGCCGCAGGCAGAACAGTTGAAACTGGAGCAGCAGCATGGCCAGGTGGACTGGGGACAGCAAGGAGTCATCATGCCAGGTAGTCCTGAGGCATGGTCCTAGGGCTCAGGTCCTCCGAGAGAAAGAAAGAAAGAGAGAAAGAGAGAATTAGAGAGAGCATATTTACATTCACACAGGACACCGGATAAGACAAGAGAATACTCCAGATGTAACAGACTGACCCTAGGCCCCCGACACATAAACTACTGCAGCATAAATACTGGAGGCTGAGACAGGAAGGATCAGAAGACACTGTGGCCCCATCCGATGATACCCCCGGACAGGGCCTAATAACGCCAAAAAAGGGTTCCAAAAGGGTTCTTCAGCTGTCCCCATAGGAGAACCCTTTTTGGTTCCAGGTAGAACCCTTTTGGGTTCCATGTAGAACCCTCTGTGGAAAGGGTTCTACCTGGAACCAAAAGGGTTCTTCAAAGGATTCTCCTATGGAGATAGCCGAAGAACCCTTTCAGGTTCTAGATAGCACCTTTTTTTCTAAGAGTGTGCACTGCAAAGGACTTGGTGAAAGAATTAGGGCACCGGCCTAAAACATGGCCACTCGCTACCTGGGTCACCGACCCATTTCTCCTATGATCATCCGGTCACCTCGGGTCTCAGACATCAAGCAGACTGCTGTCACTGGCTCTCTCCGGGTTTAAGCGCTTAAATCCTGTTGCCCGACCTAATTCACACCACAGTCCCAGTCTCAGGACCCCGAGAGGGGGAACAAGGCCAAATGCCCTCCTTAAAACCCAACCTTATCTCTGGGCCATGGCCCCAGAGTTAGTTAGACATACTGGGACAGACAACCGCGTCTCCACTTAACACAATGGAAGCAATTGTGGGTGGAAAAATATAAATGGCCAAGAAATTCTAAAATGCAAATGGGGAATTGACCAATTTAGTTATTTATGGCAATTGACTTGATCTTTCCAGTCCTGTCTATTGAAATCTACTCTTATTTCCTTCATGTGAGGTAACCAAAGAGGCACAGAGTGGGGTAGACGGAGGCACGGTGCTAAGCTGACAGACTGTAATGCGGAAAGGTAGAACTTATAGTGGTATTACAGCGCTCCTGAGCGGCTTATGACGGCCTGGGCTCTTCCACTCTGGATTCAGGGAAATCTGGGATTCCTGGGAGGTATTAGATGACTCTAACCGGAAATCCCCTCTCTGTGACCACTGGTGTTTGTTTTTCTTAGCCAGGCCCCGAGATGGGTGGTATTCCGGGCTAGGCCATCGCTCTCTCACTTCCAGATGCCCAGGAGTGAGTCGTTAGCGGCGGTCTTCATGCCTGGCTGGCATTGTGTGGAAGGGATCCAGCCTATAACAAGCTGAGAAAACCAGCTACAGCTACAGTACACTCCCCCAACACCACCACCTCCTTCTTCCTCCTCCACCTCCACCTTGCCCTGTAGCAAAAATACCACCTGACCGGGGAGAGAACCATGCCACGCAGGATGGGGGCTCAGAGGCCTTCCTGTGTAGTCATGGACATACGTGGAGAGACAATCTCACACCCTCCTCTGTTCTGTTCTGTTGGCTACCCTACACAGTTTATAGGAGTGAGCCAAGGGGCAGGCAGGCGGGCAAAGAAGCAGAAATGCAGGCACAGAGGCAGGCAGACAGCCAAGGAGACAGGCAGGCAAGGCAAGGAATCAGGAAGAGAGGCAGCAAGATAGAGAGGCAGGCAGAGAGGCAAGCAGAGAGGCAGGCAGGCAGGCAGAGAAGCAGGCATCAGAAGCTAGGTATTAAAATTGACCCCTGGTCGAGGTGGTTTGGGATGACAGAAACCTGTTTAAAGAAGCCAGAAGACTGGGCTTCACTGTGATGTGTGGGGCTGATCTGGACCTGCTGTTCCCCTTCTGCACTGAAGCCCTGCCTGCCTGGAAACAACTCAGAGACATAGGGAGGGAAGAAAAAAGGAAAGAGAAGAAAAAAAACATCTTGAGCTGGAAGCGTTCATTTATCCTGGCGAATCTCGGCTGCACCTGCGATGACAACGCCTTGTGTGCAGTGTAGTGATTTTGTATCGTTGAATTGGGGGCTGAGGCTGGGGTGGTGCAGGGCTACATAGAGGGAGAGAATGACATCAAGCGTTCCCCCAACCTGTGTATTCATGACAAGACCCAGACGGTCACCCCGAAACCCCCACCCAGCTTCCCCCCATGCACTACAGGGGGAGATAGAGAGTAGAGGGAAAGCTGGGGCAGAAATCCACATCTCCCCATTACCACCCTGTTCACGCACCCCTCACCAACCCTTCTCGCCCCTTTCCTGCCCCTCACATGCACGCAAATGCATACACATACACACACACACGCACACGCACACACACATACGTGCACTACTGTTCAAAAGTTTGGGGTCACTTAGAAATGTACTTGTTTTTGAAATAAAAGCAATTTTTTGGTCCATTAAAATAACATACAATTATTTATCCATTATCAGCAACCATCACTCCTGTGTTCCAATGGCACGTTGTGTTAGCTAATCCAAGTTGATCATTTTAAAAGGCTAATTGATCATTAGAAAACCCTTTTGCAATTATGTTAGCACAGCTGAAAACTGTTGTCCTGATTAAAGAAGTATTAAAACTGGCCTCATTTAGATGACTCTAACCGGAAATCCCCTCTCTGTGGGGATCTGTCCTTTGCACACTGGAGCATCAGCATTTCTGGGTTTGATTACAGACTCAAAATGGCCAGAAACAAATAACTTTCTTCTGAAACTCGTCAGTTTATACTTGTTCTGAGAAATGAAGGCTATTCCATGCGAGAAATTGCCAAGAAACTGAAGATCTCGTACAATGCTGTGTACTACTCCCTTCACATTACAGCGCAAACCGGCTCTAACCAGAATAGAAAGAGGAGTGGGAGGCCCCGGTGCACAGCTGAGCAAGAGGACAAGTACATTAGTGTCTAGTTTGAGAAACAGACGCCTCACAAGTCCTCAACTGGCAGCGTCATTAAATAGTACCCGCAAAACACCAGTCTCAACGTCAACAGTGAAGAGGGGACTCTGGGATGCTGGCCTTCTAGGCAGAGTTCCTCTGTCCAGTGTCCGTGTTCTTTTGCCCATCTTAATCTTTTCTTTTTATTGACCAGTCTGAGATGGCTTTTTCTTTGCAACTCTGCCTAGAAGGCCAGCATCCCGGAGACCCCTCTTCACTGTTGATGTTGAAACTGGTGTTTTGCGGGTACTATTTAATGAAGCTGCCAGTTGAGGACTTGTGAGGCGTCTGCTTCTCAAACTCTAAAATGCTCAGTTGTGCACCAGAGCCTCCCACTCCTCTTTCTATTCTGGTTAGAGCCAGTTTGCGCTGTACTGTGAAGTGAGTAGTACACAGCGTTGTACGAAATCTTCAGTTTCTTGGCAATTTCTCGCATGCAATAGCCTTAATTTCTCAGAACAAGAATAGACTGATGCGTTTCAGAAGAAAGTTCTTTGTTTCTGGCCATTTTGAGCATGTAATCGAACCGACAAATGCTGATGCTCCAGATACTCAACTAGTCTAAAGGAGGCCAGTTTTATTGCTTCTTTAATCAGGACAACAGTTTTCAGCTGTTCTAACATAATTGCATTAGTGTTTTCTAATGATCAATTTGCCTTTTAAAATGATAAACTTGGATTAGCTAACACAACGTGCCATTGGAACACAGGAGTGATGGTTGCTGATAATGGGCCTCTGTACGCCTATGTAGATATTACATAAAAAATCATCCGTTTCCAGCTACAATAGTCATTTACAACACTACAATGTCTACACTGTATTTCTGATCAATTTGATGTTATTTTAATGGACAAGAAAATAGCTTTTCTTTCAAAAACAAGGACATTTCTAAGTGACCCCAAACTTTTGAACGGTAGTGTACACATACATACACATACATACACACATACATACACATACACGTACACACGCAGGCACGTTTGTTCTGCTATCCTTGTGAAGACCAAACAATTGATTCCCATTCAAAATCCTACTTTCCATAACCCTTTAACCCTAACCCTAAACCTAACCATAACCCTGACATTAAACCCAAACCTCTAACCCTAACCTTAAAATGAACCCCTAACCCTAAATCTTACCCTAACCCTAATGACGTCGGGGGAGATAAACCTAACCCCTAAGCCAAAAATAGCCTTTTTCCTTGTGGTGACAGGCAAAATGTCCTCACTTCTCCGAATTGTACTTGTTTTGCTATCATTGTGAGGACTTCTGGTCCTCACAAAGATAGTAAAATCAAAAACACACACACACACTCTGAAGTTGTTTTAAATCATAATATGTAACTAGGCTGTAATCACATTATTGCACACATGGTGATTTTGACAAGTGAAGGGGAGTCATGTGCTGGGGCTTTGGCACCGTTTACACACACCACTCTCCCAGCTGTGAGCTCAGTCCCCCCTCCCCACCATGCTGCCTCCCTCCCAGACCCCAGACTATGTGCTGCTCAAATCCACTTAATTCGCTCTGCTCATAGTTCTGGACTTGTGGCAGCACATTAATGCAGAGTGTAGGCTACATGAAAGGTATTCATTTGTCCACCTCTATGTTGATGGTAGCTTTCTAGCCTTCATTCAAGGTGTTATGTTTGGTACCTATATGTGGCCAGGTATATTTAGGATGTGCTTTACATCTGCCGTCTTATGAGCAAAACACTTCCTCTAATCTTCCTAGCTGGTTTGGTGCTAGTCAACCCCCGCCCCCCCCCCCCCCCCCGTGTGTCTGTACGTGCGTGGATATGTAAATGATCTGTATCGTGTGTATGTATGGATATAATTTGATGTGTACTCAGTGTGTGTGTACTGCACATGTTTGCGTGGAAGTGTGTGTGCGCAAGTCGTGACAGTGATCAGATGGAGATGGGGCCCGGGGATGGCCATGCTGTCAGGCCCCAAGCTGCAGGCCAGTTAACCGGCCCCAGAGCCTCCACAGAGCCTCCACGCCTCAGGATAACGTGAGAGAGGAAAGAGGTCGACGGCGGAGCACTCGCTCTTCCCATCTTCTCTTTCATTCTTTCTGAGGTGTGGCTGCACTCACAGCCGCTCTACTAACAAGATCAGGCTGTGGGTTGGGCCTCCCTCTGCCAGCTGTGTGTGTGTGTGTGTGTGTGTGTGTGTGTGTGTGTGTGTGTGTGTGTGTGTGTGTGTGTGTGTGTGTGTGTGTGTGTGTGTGTGTGTGTGTGTGTGTGTATATTAGGAAGGGGGGGAGGGGGAGAGGAAAGAACTTATTTCCAGATTTAATTCTGTAATTTTACCTGCACTCTTTTACTTGTATATGGACTAACTGTAATTATTGTTGTACAAAATCACCATAATGTCACATTTCCATTCACAACATACTAAAAACATGCTTGAAATCAGGGCACACAGAGTAAGATCTCATCTCTAAATGCTCACAGGTTCAACCCTGTCTCTTATGAGCTCTCTCTAGAACGTTGGTCAAAACAGAAGATAACGCTCACAGCCCAGGAATGTCAGGAACGGCTTCGTCTGACGTTCCCTCGGGGGGAAATATATTGTGACGATGCCTGGAAATATGATGCCCATATTTGCCTCTTATCTACATTTCTGAGGCCCAAAGAGCCGAAACCGCTCCAACGCCTTGCTATCGGGCTTTAATAGCCAGAGAGATAAGTATGGTTTGTGGCTAAGCATGGTGGGGAGAGACTGTGAAACAAACACAGGCAGGCTGCTGTACACCTCTTCAGAAATCTCCCAGACTGTTATCTTGTCTCCATCACGTGGGATTGCTGAGTTAACATGAGGGGGGGAAACGAAGGTACATCTTCTTATTGGCACATGTGGGTAACTTAGCTTTAATCCTGACAAGGTATTAATGTGTGTGTGTGTGTGTGTGTGTGTGTGTGTGTGTGTGTGTGTGTGTGTGTGTGTGTGTGTGTGTGTGTTTGTTTGTTTGTGTGCATGTGTGTGAGTATGCGTGCATATCTGTGCAGACCATTTTGTAAAAACAAGGAATTAGTATTTTTTATGTCAGTGGAAGTACACAGAATTGAATCTCAAACCAAGAGAATAAGCAAAAGGATTGAGCCTTGAAAGAAAACCATGTGTTTCTGTGAATATGTATTTGCCTTTCTGTTCTGTATTTGAGTCAGGGTGTATTCATTTCAGAAGAAAGGTGGCCAGCAAGAGCACACAGATACCATGCCCCAGTTATTACACAGGCTCTAATATCTGCTCCCTTTGAAGTGTGTGTGTGTGTGTGTGTGTGCGCGTGTGTGTGTGTGTGTGTGTGTGTGCGCGCGTGTGTGTGTGTGCGCGCGCGCGCGCGTGTGTGTGTGTGTGTGTGTGTGTGTGTGTGTGTGTGTGTGCGTGCGTGCGTGCGTGCGTGCGTGCGTGCGTGCGCTACTGTGCATGCATGTGTGTGTGTCTGGGAAATATAGGCTACACTAAAATATAACATGACTATACTAGCCTACACTGAAATATTCTAGGCCGCTGACCTTAGATAAACTGGCACAAACTACAGTTCAAGGACCTTCCATGTTGCATTTGAGATTCACTGAGATGGATCCTTTAAAGCCAAATTGGTGGACATTTGGCCAAACTGTACTGTACTGTACTGTATTTCAATGGCTCAGGCTCTGGACCATACTCTCATCAGAATAACTAATTCTCCAGATATCCCTGCTCTTCCTGTCCACAGGCACTAGGGCTGCGATGAAAGGAGTCAAATCCCTCCACTCAACACTGCAGAGATACTGTAGAGGGGAAAGGTTGGTAGCCAGGGAGCCATTTGAGGGTACAACTGTGCTGTGTGTAGGTTGACCCAGTACTCCACTGCTCCTCATTTTCATCCCCTGCTCCTATGGTTGGGTTGTATGGCTTGACCTGGAGGGTCCCTTTTGTAAGGTGGTACTTAGTGTATGGAAAAAGATCAGGGAACATTGTGTGTGTGTGTGTGTGTGTGTGTGTGTGTGTGTGTGTGTGTGTGTGTGTGTGTGTGTGTGTGTGTGTGTGTGTGTGTGTGTGTGTGTTTATTAGGAGGAGGGTGGGGGGGAGAGGAAATAACTTATTTCCAGATTTAATTCTGCAATTCTACCTGCACTCTTTTACTTGTATATGGACTAACTGTAATTATTGTTGTACAAAATCACCATAATGTCACATTTCCATTCACAACTGGAGGACATACTAAAAACATGCTTGAAAACAGTGTGTGTGGGAGAGAGTGTCACCTTTAGATGGGGAAATGTAGTGAAGCTGTGGTAACGAGGCAATTTTAGTCAGGGCCTCTGCTTAGTAATACTCCATGTACAACCCTCTTAGCCTCAAATTAGGGAAACATTTTGTTCAAAACAGCAGGTACCTAGAAAAATTAGGAAGTCTCTGTGTAGCAGGAAATACAATGACTCGAGTCATAAACTGACTCACAAACAGCATTGACTCACAAAGTGACTCACAAACACAATGGACACACTATCTGAGGAACTCCAAATGACTTTGGGTGAAAAGGTTCTGTGGCATGCCGACATGTTGTTTCCTCCCACAGTAATTGGCTCAAGATATAGAGTTTTCTGATAAAGTAACACAGATATAAGATCAATTTACAGTGCATAGTATAATCCCTAACGTTAACTCTTGAGAGAAAAAAGGCTAATCTGACCTTAAACCAGATCCTATAGGGCCAACTTCAAGCAACACTATTCAACTCCTCTCAAACTTCAGACGGATCATATTAAACCCAAATAATGTTCAGCTCTAATAGAAGCAAATCTCTAATTTGGAAAAACATGCTTGATACGAAACCCAACTATCCCACTGTCTGGCTATCTTGAATCTCCAGAGTGAGTTTTGCAACATCACCTGAGAGTTGGCATGGCATGGACTTGTCTGATCTTGCGTCGTGAGCCATCTCCGCCCCTGGTGCCCCCATGGCCAGATAAAGTTCAGTCGCCGCCCAGATAGCAGCCCCTGAGCTGTGAATCCCCATGCTTGGCAGGATGAAGGGCTGTGATAGGATGAGATAGCTCACCTGTGTACAGATGGAAGCAGAGACAATGTCCAACCTAGATTAGAGAGAAAGAGGGGAAGATATCCAAACGAGATGCATAGTTTTCCCCAGAAGGAAAACATGATAAACACACAAGTGAGATGAAAGAAGGTGTTTGATCTAGTGTTTGATTCAGTGCTGGATCTCTGTGTGGGAGTGTGTGTGCGTGTGCGTATTCATATTGGAGTATTTCTATAAGGGTGTGTACTTGCATGTTTATATACTGTATATGTGTGTATTTCAATATTCTGTTGTTTATATTTACACTCCTGGCCTGTGGCCACTCTAATATCAAACCACTTGCTAACTTGATAGGAACCTCTCCTTCATGGCAAAACACATTGAAGAGGAGAGTTCCTGAGAACCTCAATCTCAATCTGATCTCCTCTCCCCCTCTCCTCCTGTTGTTTTTGGAGAGATGGTCTGTTGTCACGCAAAAGTCTTCACAGTCTGATGGCAAAAATGTCATTTCCAACAGTTCCACTGTCAGGGCGGGTGGGAGATTGGGCCATCTAATCTCTAACCACAGACGGAATAGGATCTGTTTTGTATGTTTGTAAGGACTGATGTGTGAATGTTTGTATGTATCTCCCCTGAAGATAAACTCCAGGTGGTGTGATGAAGATTGGGCTTCTCTGGCATGCCGTTGTCACGATGATATGAACACTACCCTGAGTGAGTGGATATATAACCTACGCACAGCTAGTAACAGTTCTGTTCTGACCAACAACAATGACCCCAATGGTAGAATCTTAAAGAGAGCAAACTGAGTCAAAAAAAAGTTAGGGACCAAGTTTTTAATTGTTTTGTCATTTTTTTGTTGCAAGTAACAAATGTATACAGTTTAATGTAGAAGTGTTAAGAAACATATTCTATTCTTATTTACAATAAAAGTGACTCCAAAATGACACAATACATTATTTACCTTGAATTTCTATTTGGCACAAAATAATCTGAAACACAACCAAAACATGAAGCAAATGCATCCATTTTGACTTCTCTAATACACATAGAAGTGAATTTGTTCATATACTTTTGATCCCCTACGTGCAAAGATATGGATGAAGATACCCTCAAATTAAAGCTTACAGTCTGAACTTTAACCTCATAGTCATTGTATCATTTCAAATCCAAAGTGCTGGAGCACAGAGCCAAAACAACAACAAATGTGTCACTGTCTCAATACTTTTCGAGCTCACTATAGTGCTGTATAGTATTTCCCTCCTTTTAAATTGTCTCTCTGTTTGCATATGTTTTATAGTGAATGTTATCAGCTCAAAACCTAATGTTAGATAGGGAACCTGAGTGAACAAATAACACAATTACATATTTATTTCATAAACAAAATTATACAACACCCAATGCCCATGTGTGAAAAAGTAATTTCCCCCTTACAATCACTGGTTGTGCCACCTTTAGCTGTAATGACTGCAACCAAACATTTCCTGTAGTTGTTGATCAGTCGCTCACGTCGCTGTGGAGGAATTTTGGCCCACTCTTCCATGTAGAGCTGCTTTAACTCAGCGACATTTGTGGGTTTTCAAGCATGCAATTGCTCGTTTCAAGTCCTGCCACAACATCTCAATTGGGATTAGGTCTGGACTTTGACTAGGTCATTCCAAAACTTCAAATGTGTTGGTTTTTAGCCATTTCCATGTAGACTTGATTGTGTGTTTTGGATCATTGTCTTGCTGCTCACAGACGGATGACCTGACATTCTCCTGTAGAATTCTCTGATACAGAGCAGAATTCATGGTTCCTTCTATTAAGGCATGTCGTCCAGGTCCTGAAGCAGCAAAGTATCCCCAAACCATCACACTACCACCACCATGCTTGACCGTTGGTATGAGGTTCTTACTGTGGAATGCAGTTTTGGTTTTTGACAGGTATAAATGGGACCCATATTGTCCAAAATGTTATACTTTTGATTCATCTGTCCATAGAACATTCTTCAAAGAGTATTGATGATCATCCAGGTATTTCCAGGTGCTTTCTGGCAAACTTGAATCAACGTTCTGGACGAGATGGCCATAATGTCTGGCGAAAACCAAACATTGCATTCCACAGTAAGAACCTCATATTAACGGTCAAGCATGGTGGTGGTAGTGTGATGGTAATTGCAGTAATCGTCTCTGATTGATCGAGAGATTCAAGGAGCTATCATCATTAAGTAACATAACAGATGCAATATTTAAATTCATGTACTTCAAAATTAATTTTGGAACTTCGCCCCAGAAGCATTTGACTGCAAGGCACTCCCACATCATATAAAGGAATGTGCCTATCTGATTTAGAGGACACAGTGAACAGTTGGGAGTCAGGGATAATTTAATCGTAAAACTTGTTATTGGTGTTAAATACAGTCTGTGAACAAACTTAAAATGTATAAATTGATGGTTCGGATCACAGGATGTCAAGGTCATATTTTTCCATATTCTGTTCCGGTTGTTCAGATTTAATTAGATTTGTGGACCATACTTTTTTATGGCTAGCTCAGAATATGAGCTTTCCTAAAGTTGTTTATATATAATAGAGATCAGTCCTTTCGGAAGACCAGATCATTTATTTATAAATCCCATCATTGGATGGTTCGGTAGTTGGGTTTCCCAGGGGACTCCATAGGCCAGTTGTAAATATAAGTTGTAAATATAGGAAAAAGAAGTTGCCTGGTAATGTGTGTGTATCTTTCAAATCTTGGAATGTTCTCAAACCATCACTCTCTCACTTGAGTATTGTTATTTTGCTCTTTTGTAGCTTTGTCAACAATGTGTATGTTTTCTATATCTGTTCTCTCCTCTCCCTATAGGCTTTACAGACGCTCCCCACCCCTTGGCTGCAACCCTCCTAATTTAGTGTACTCTGCGCACACACCCCATATGGAATTCCTGGTCCTTCTCCCTCCTGTCTCCTGATTCTGTCTCCTCGACCCTACTCTCCTCCCTTTGCGCATCCGATGACTCACACTGTCCCCTTTCCTCCCGCCTGGCTCGGCCCTCCTGCTCGTGGTTGAGTGACTTGCGAGCTTACAGAACAGGGATGTGCGCAGCTAAGTAAAAATGGAGGAAAACCAAACTTCCGGAGGACCTATCGTGCTTTCACCCTCCTCTACCTTCCTCTGTATCCACTGCTAAAGTCACTTTCTATGGCTCTTAATTTCAAACTTCTGCCTCTAACCCTAGGAAACTCTTTTCCACCTTCTCCTCCTTCCTTAATCCTCCACCACCTCCCTCTCTGCGGACAACTTTGTCAACCACTTTGAAAAGAAGTTTGACAACATCCGCTCCTCATTCATTCAGCCTATTGAGTCCACTGGTCCCACACAGAACTACCCTACCCTACGCCTTGACCTCTTTCTCTCCTCTCTCGCCGAAATAAATCTTGTAACTGAGGTTCGACTGCGCGACAACCTGCCCGCTCGTCCCCATCCCCTCCTCCCTTCTCCAGACAATCTCTAGAGACTTTCTCCCATTCCTCAGTTCACACATCAACTCATCCCTGACCACTGGCTGCATCCCCTCTGACTTAAAAATGGCCATTGTCACTCCCTTCCTCAAACATTCAATTCCTGATGTCAAAAACTACAGACTAGTATCCCTTTATTTTCTTTCCATAACACTTGAGTGTGCTGTCTCTGATCAACTCTTCTCTCAGAACTATCTTCTTGACCCTAACCAGTCAGGCTTCATGACAGGTCACTCAACCGAGACTGCTCTCCTCTGTGTTATGGCAGCTCTCCTCACGGGAAAAGCTGACTTTCTCCTCTGTTCTCATCCTCCTAGATCTATCCGCTGCCTTTGACACCGTAAACCATCAGATCCTCTCCACCCGCTCATGGCTGGGCGGTTCAGGCTCTGTACATACTTGGATTGCATCCTACCTGGCAGGCTGTTCCTACCAGGTGATGTGGAGAGAATCTGTCTGCACCACGTACTCTCACTACTAGTGTCCCCCAGTGCTCGGTTCTAGGCCCTCTTCTCTCTATACACCAAGTCACTCGGCTCCGTCATATCCTCACATGGTCTCTCCTATCATTGCAATGACACTCAACTATCCCCCCACCTCCAAATATGTCAGCTTGAATGCCGGCCCACCACATCAACAAGACAGAGCTGCAGTTTCTCTCGGGGAAGGCCTGCTCACTCCAAGACCTCTCCATCACGGTTGATAACTTCACGGTTTCCCCCTCCCAGAGTGCAAAGAACCTGGACAACACCCTGTCGTTCTCTGCAAACATCAAAGCAGTTACTCGCTCCTACATGTTCATGCTCTACAACATACGTAGAGTACGACCCCACCTCACACAGGAAGGGGTGCAGGTCCTAATCCAGGCACTTGTCATCTCCCGTCTGGACTAGGCAGCTCCCGCTTAGCCCAGTCTTCTATGTCCTGGCACCCCAATGGTGGAACCAGGTAGAACAGAAGAGGCCCTGCCGTTCTTCAGAAAACATCTGAAACCCTACCTCTTCAAAGAGTATGTTAAATATTCCCACAGCAGATGTGTACAGTTCTTTATAGAAGTGGGAGAATCTTTGATTGATTTGGGTTAGTAGTAATTCCTGTTTCAGATTCAATAGTTGTTATATCAGCTAATAGATTATTACTGCGTAGCTTATTGACCAGCAAACAACTAGGACGATTACCATGGAAGTAATGGTTTAGTTCAACTCTACAAATGGAAAATTCTGCTCTCTGGCTTGACTTTGGAATGAGTAATAGCTACCTGGTCTGAAGAGTGTTTGTTGAGAATGCTGTAATGCAGTTAACAACCTTTCCAATTGTGATATCTTCTTTAATTGTAATTTATTCAACTCCGATGCAGTTGCATTATTTTGGTGGCATCCCATAGAATCCAGCTATCATCGACTGAATTTTTATTGATCATTATGAATGAATTTAGTTCAAATTTATCACAATGTAGCAATAAAGTGTTGAAATGCCATCTTGTGGCTCTTTTAGTAGATTCTAAGATTTGAAGTTGGCATTAGTAAGTATGGTGGTCAGACAAGCTCATGTCGAATTTCTATTTTCTTAATTAAAGAAAATAGAGGTGTCGATAGTATGAAATCAATTTGTGAGAATGTTTTATGCCTGTTTGAGTAGAAAGTGTACTATTTTGCTTTAGGGTTAATAATCAGAGTACATGCTGGAGAGCCTTGGTTGTGTGTGGATTGTAGTTGGTCTTGTTAGATTTGTCTCGCATGTCCAAAATGGCATTCAAGTCTGTCCCAATAATCAGATGAAATTCAGTTCATCCAAAAATGTAGGATACATGAATTTGGAGTGTACACATTAATAAAGGCAATTTTCTTTCCAATATGGATTCCTTTAAAGGAAAGTGAGTCTGCCTTCAAGGTCTTCATCTTTACCAAAGATGGTGATTTTGAGTTTCTTGTGTTTCATTATGATTATACCTTTAGTTGTGTTTGGGATGATGAAAAAAGCAGCCAGTTTGTAGAAATGGTTCTCTATTCTATGTGCGTCCTTGGAGTCCAATGTATTGTACAGCAATAATAGTGTTCCTTTTACCCAATTGAGGGGTATTAATCGCAAACTCCTAACCTCCACTTAACAAATGTATGTTTTAATGTGGTTCAATTGGACTGAGTACACCCATGGAGCGTACAGGAAGTATATTTACCATAATGTAAAACATTATTACACAATAAAGAATGATATCACCACTACTGTTGAGGCCATTCTGAGCTCAGAATCACAAAGGAGACACAGCTTAGCATACAGCACAAAATGATCAGAGCACCAAAACATCCACTTCCAGCACATTTAAACACAAAGACGTGGACATAAACGGTGAATACAAAGTTAGGATAACTCCAATGCAGACTAAAAAGACTTTATGAAATCATATAAATAAAGTCAGCCAAGGATCTGACCAAAACAAATAAACAGAAAGCCACTAAAAAGAAGAAACTCCCAAAGTGCAGGTCTCTTTCTCATCTGTCTTTCTGTCTCTCTCGCTCTGTAGAGTGTCTGTGTAGTACAGCATCTGAGAGTATTTATGGACTGGCTCTAAGTGGAAGTCATTACGAGCCGTTTGAGTATACTTGTTGCTGATAGCGCTGGTTCTGGGTCCACCCAAGGCCCCTGACGTTGGTGGTCCCAGCTGGAGAGAGAGAGGATGAGGGGAGAGAGAGGGCGAAGAGGAAGAGCAGGAGAAAGGGTTGAGAAATATAGCGAGAGAGAGAGCAGAACCCTTGGCCTCTGCCCTTCCCCTTCTATTTGCCTCTGCTGCAGATGTGGTTGCACTAAGGGAGGAAAAAATCTCCATAAAGTTATAATTATCCACATGAACGGAGAGCACATTTTGAACAGCTACACTCACGCATACGTACACGCAATAACCTTGACTACATAAGAAAGATAATATGGGAGCCATTCCACATTTTCCAAAGGGTTACCATCTGTAAAGTGATTTTCATGATAAATCGATGTAATAAAGGAATACAAGGAGATAAGTTACGGTTAGAATAATCAAACTGGAACGATCAGGTATTTTCTTCAAAACATTACATGGTCAGTATAGCAACACGAACCTCTTAAATGTCAACATCGATGGAGCAGCTGTAAAAGGATCATAGGGGCCATGCCAAATTGTTTCAGCCTTCAGGCTACCAAAGAGGAAAAGCCGGCGAAAGAGGCAGGATAGTGGGCGTCCTAGTGAGACTAATGCAAAGAGAGAACCGGCCACCAATTCCCTCCATTCTATTGGCCACTTGATAATAAGATGGATGACCTCCGACCGTGGATTTACGATCAACGGGACTCTTGTAACTGCAAAATCCTCCGTTTTCTGAAACATGCCTTTTGGACAAGATATCCCCATGTGTATTCATCAACAACAACTGGTGTGCTGACTCAAGTGCAGTGGTAGTCTCGACCTATTGTTCACCTGTCTTGGAATACCTGATGGTCAAATGCCGACCCTTCTACCTCCCGAGAGAGTTTTCATCTGTTATCTTAACTGCTGTATACATTCCACCTCAGGACAACAACAAGCTGGACTTCACGAACTGTGCGAGGTTATAAACGAGCAGGAAACCATGCATCCGGAGGCTGCTTTTCTTATTGCCTGTGATTTTAATTGCAACTCATAAAGACATGTGATGCCCAACTTATATCAACACGTCTCCTTCGCCACTAGGGGCGATAAAGTACTGGACCACTGTTACTCAACCCACATGCAAGCATACAAGGCCTTCCCTCGTCCCCGTCCCCCCCCCTTCGGCAAATCAGATCACGACTCTAAACTCCTGCTTCCTGTTTACTTACAAAAGCTTAAACAGGATGTACCCGTGACACGCTCCGTTGAAAAATGCAGAGGCTATGCTACAGGACTGCTTTGCTAGTGCTAATTGGAATATGTGCCGGGGCTCTGCCAATAGCAACGACGTGCTAACCTCCTTCGTCACCGGCTTCATCAGGAAATGCATCGCTGCCGTCGTCCCCACAGTGAAGGTTCGCTGCTTCCCCAATCAAAAGCCCTCTATTTAACTCTGAGGTGCGCGCTAAGCTAAAGGACAGAGATATCGCTCACAGGGCTATCGCAGCCAAACCTGAGGCTATGGTAGAGGACACGAACCCGTACAAGAAGTCCTGCTACGACCGCCGCAGAGCCATCAAACAATATTGTTCGTATTATCGCTAGTATATTACCATAAGTATTTATGTTCCTGTTTCCAGGCACTTTCCAGCCCTGTTTACATGTATATCTGCCTTTCAGGCCTACACTGTCACTCTTTCTCACACTATCATCCACACACGTAGTTACATACACACACTCACCACAACCAACACACCCGTCCACCACTTATGCTACTGCAATTTTTATTATTATTATAAAAAATCCTACTACCAGTCACTTTCTCCTAATTCCTGCTTATATTTACATATCTATCTCAAATGCTCCAGTATCCCTGCACACTGTGAATTTGGTATTGGCAAATTCCTATCTAATTACTTGTGTTTTCATTATACATACATACATACATACATACATACATACATACATACATGCATACATGCATACATGCATACATACATACATACATACATACATACATACATACACGGTCAAACGTTTTAGAACACCTACTCATTCAAGGTTTTTACATTTTTTACTATTTTCTACGTTGTAGAATAATAGGGAAGACATCAAAACAACGAAATAACACATATGGAATCATGTGTTAAACAAAGTTCTTGAAATGTTCAGTATTGACTGACCTTCATGTCTTAAAGTAATGATGGACTGTCGTTTCTCTTTGCTTATTTGAGCTGTTCTTACCATAATATGGAATTGGTCTTTTACCAAATAGGGCTATCTTCTGTATACCACCCCTACCTTGTCACAACACAACTGATTGGCTCAAACGCATTAAGAAGGAAAGAAATTCCACAAATGAACTTTTAACATGGCATACCTGTTAATTGAAATGCATTCTAGGTGACTACGTCATGAAGCTGGTTGAGAGAATGCCAAGAGTGTGCAAAGCTGTCATCAAGGCAAAGGGTGGATACTTTGAATAATCTGAAATATAAAATATATTATGATTTGTTTAACACTTTTTTGGTTACTACATGATTCCATATGTGTTATTTAATAGTTTTGATTTCTTCATTATTTTTCTACAATGTAGAATAAAGGAAAAACCCTTGAATGAGTAGGTGTGTCCAAACTATTTACTGGTAGTGTGTGTGTGGTATTAGTTATACAATTTTGATATTGATAACTGCACTGTTGGGTAGAGCATGCAAGTTAAGCATTTCACTGCACCTTTGCATGTGATGAACTTGAACAAAAAAGGAAAATAAGGTAGTTGATACTCCATATCTACAAAAAAATGATCAAAAACCTGCTCTTTTCAACTTTCAGGAGGCGGTGCAGGCAGTGCACTCGACACAGGGATTCAACCATCTCACGAGTAGTTCCAATGTGTTTACTATTGCCTGTCTACAACTGGTTTGTATCAGCTTACTTAACAGTATATTTTACTTCAGGACATTTGGAGAAATAACCAAATAAACCTTTCAAGAAAGGAATGTTCCCTGGAGCTGCCAGGTTCAAAGCAAAGCTGGGTCCTTGTTGTCCCCTGGGTTGCCCGGGGTGGGTGCCTTCTGCCTGCCTTTCCGCCTGTGTTTGGAGTGAAACATCTTTACCAAGGTTCCTCTGGTCACAGAGGCATTGGGTGAGACGGGGGCACAGGAAGAACATTTAGGATGTGAAGAAGGTAAGAAAAGAGGAGTGGAGATGTAGGGGGGGAGGAAAAAGCAGCCGACAGCTGCCCCAGCTTTGACACTTTGCCCAGAAGAGCACACTGAGAATTCAAACAACATCGTCTCTCAGATGTTCCACTTCCTCTTGTAAAGCGCAAGAATTCTTTCATGTTACAAGTGCTTTTGTTTTATGGCCATGGCCCCGGCAAGTGGCTCCCTCCTTCGCCTGGTGCAAAGCCCAGTCGCTCGCAAATTTCTCCACCCGGCCACCTTACTCAGGGGTGGAGTGTGTGTGTGTGCGTGTGTGTGTGTGTGTGTACTGGTGGTTTGGACGAGGGTGGATGCGGGGAGGGTACATCCCTTTCTACTAGCCATTCCATCCATCATGTTGTCCCAGCTGCACCAGGGACCACAGTGCGGTGCATTCCTTTTGAAAAGTCAACATGATAAGAATTCCTTGGTATAAGTGGCAGGGCCCACGCTTTTATGGCATCTGGACTGCTTCTTCATAAAGGCCTATGGTATGGTCCGTTGACTGTCTGGGGGACTGACTGGCTGTGGTTGACTGTCTGCTGAAAACGGACTCCGAGGTTGACTCACATTTCAAACACAACACTTCCTGTGTCATCATGACAATGATAGGGTGTCCTTGCACCCAGACTGTGATGTCACACTGACGCATAACGTTAAAGGAAGCACCACACTCAGCTCTGGTTTACACACACACACACTGTAAGGTCTGGACTCCCCAACCATCTAATTAAGACTGTGTTTACATGCGTCACCGTGACGACAGCAGGCGGACCACGGAGGCCGGAGTTGATACCAGCCGCTACACTAACTTCATAGTGACTTGAACTAAAATAATGTTTATTTCTTACTATATAATATTTGATTTGTATGGCATGTTTTCTAAGAAATCTGCCTACCAGAAACTAGACCAGAAAATAAGACACAGTATGCGCTCCCTGAACAACAAGCCAAGAAGAAAACGGATGTCACATACTTCTTTTTCTAAATGTAAGTCTGATATGATCATACCCTTATGCATGATGGATGGAGGGTATGATCATATCACACAGCCATGAAGAAAAAAAATATGTGGCTTCAGTTTCTTTTTTCTTTTGGGCTCTATTCAATCCATAGCGCTGAAGATCCATGCTACACCACAATTGAAATATTAAAGTAATTTCAGAAAGAGCATACATGTGCAGTGTTTACTGTCTCAGCGAACACAAAAATATTGCACGGTTCTTCAGTGCTACGGATTTAAATCTCATTATTTTAAAGTAGGAAGAGGATGTTCAATCCAAATTGTGAAGGCACTACACAGACACACTTTCTAACAAAGTTTTTGAATTCATCATGTGAGAGAGAGAGAGAGAGAGAGAGAGCAAAGCTGTCATCAAGGCAAAGGGTGGATACTTTGAAGAATCTGAAATATAAAATATATTTAGTTTTGTTTGACACTTTTTTGGTTACTACATGATTCCATATGTGTTATTTAATAGTTTTGATGTCTTCACTATTATTCTACAATGTAGAAAATAGTAAAAATAAAGAAAAACCCTGGAATGAGTAGGTGTGTCCAAACTTTTGACTAGTACACGTGCCTGCTTTTGTTTTCTGGTCCAAGTGGATAGAATCAATGGTCTGTAGAAGAAGAAGCGGTCTGACTTGGTGTGGGTCCATGTTGAGATAAATGGATGTGTCAGAGGCACACATGGTACAGCGAGAAACAGTAGAAAGGAACAACACCCACATGAACAAATACTGTAGTATATGGTATAAATACTATAATATTCACTGTAGTGTTTTTGCAGACTTTACTTTAGTATTCACTGTAGAGTTTTTGTGGACTGAAGTGAATACTTTATTTTCTGTAGTATACTGTAGTATTTACAGTTAACTATAGTATAAATACTGTAGTAAAATAACTGTAGTGTATACTATTGTGATTAATGTAGTGTTTATGTATATTGTAGTATACTGTAGTATTTACTGTAGTGTTTTTGTTTTATTATCTTTGACATAGAAATGGAGGCTTTCTCCTTGAGGAAACCTGACAGAGATGAACTAAAATACAACATTTTCCATAACCAGTAGGTCGGTAGATATGACTGGGGTCTGAATGGATAGTTCAGAGCTTCTGCTCTTTTCTGTGACCATATGGAACACAATATATGGCATATACTTGGTATGTAGGTTTCTCACTTATGGGTGGCACAAATTGAGATATGGGGAGGGGAATGGGTAGGGTGTATTCCTACAGTATACTACAAAATTCTACAGTAAGTACTACACATGATTGAGGAATTATACTGGTTGTAGTATAGTATTCTACAGTACTCTACAGTTTACTACAGAATACTATAGTATGTACAGTAGTATTCTAAAGTAAACTGTCATATTTTTTATATGGGCAGGTACATATACAGCTGGACTGGTGCCTCCAAATACTCAGATGAATTGACTGAGAATATATCTCTCCTTTACTCCTTTTCCATCGGCCTCTTTACTTTTCCTCTCTTCTTTCTTTCTCTTGTTCTTTCTCCCTCATTCCCTGCCCCTCTCTCTCTCCCTCTCTCACTGTCCCAGTGCACCTGCACTCTGCAGAAGGAGATTTAGAAATGAAAGGCATTAACCTAGACTTCCAGAGGCTGGAAGAGAAACGCCGCTGCACTGAGGATTGATTTTCCAACAAAATCCTTTTTATTGGTGCTAAGGAGTATGGATGGTGTGCGTGCGTAGGTTTGTGTCCGAGTGTGTGTCTGAGTGTGTGTCCGAGTGTGTGTTCAAGTGTGTGTACGTGCACACATGTGTGGTTCAGGAGTCTGTGTGTGTATGTGTGGGTTGGTTCTTCTATCCTTGTGGGGACCTAAAATCCCCAAAAGTCCCCGCAAGGATAGTAGAACAAAACAAATTCTCCCTTATGGGGACATTTCCCACATCCCCAATGAGGACAAAGGCTATTTTAAGTTGAGGGGTTAGGTTTAGGTTTAGGGTTAGGTTTACAGTTAGGGTTAGAATTAGGGTTATGGTAACCGTAAGGGGTTAATGGTTAGGTTTAGGGTTAGGAGTTTGGGTTAGGGTTAAGATTAGGGTTACGGTTAGGTAAGGGGTTAGGTAAAATAGATTTTGAATGGAAATCAATTTTAGGTCCCCACAAGGATAGAAGAACATAACGTGTGCGTACGTCTGGTTTGTGAGTGTGTGCATGTGTTTCATATAAATTGGGTTAGGGGGTCCATCCACTGCCAACTACCCAAACAAAATAAATCAAACCAGGTGTCTGATGTTACACTCTGCTTGAACATGCTCAACGAGCCCATGCCAGGTAATTCCTTTCCTTTTTTGCCCCTAATTCAGAAAACAGGGCACAGGATGAAATCAAGATTTCAAAGATAATCTTGGACATGGAAATAAAATGACCTGGTACATCGTGTTATAGACCATAGAGCAGGTGTGAGGTTAATAGGATTACAAGACCAGACAATCAAACAAATAAACTAACACTAGAAAGAACACACACACACACACATCTTCATATGCAGTATGTGATTCACAATGGATGTCTGATAAGGCAGAACCAGGTGATTGGGTCGGTAATCTGTATCAATCAATCAGGATGTGGCCTGACGCCAATTGATCACATAGTTGAAGTACAGAGTAGCCAAAAAAGAGAAAGAGCTGGCTGCAGTGATTGTCAGGTGAGTCTACTCTTCTCTGCATTAGATTAGGAGGAGAATGGGAGGAATGTGATGAGAGAGAGACGGAAGAAGAAAGAGTTGGAGGGAGAAACCAAAGAGCAAGTTTTCCTATCAATACACACATAAACACCCCTGCTTGAGTGCTATAATCACCCAAAAAACTAGAGACTCAGCATCCCTATCCTCATTTACACATCCACTATGACTGCAAAAAACACATAAAGGAATTGACTGATTTCCCCTCAAAGTGTGGCCTGAGAGTGCAGCAGTGGAGGATTGTGGGTAATTGTTCTATTTGGGTTCAACACTGCACATGCTCAGTTTAAACCCTGATGTGGGCTTTGGCCTACTGATGCAGGATAAGTGTACTTCTGTTTATGTCACCTGATATGTCTCACTCAGCTCTCCGTTCCTCACATCCACTCATCTTCTCCCCTGCTTTTCTATTCGGGAGATAGAAGGCCACAGAAGCAGAAGCGGACATGATATATGATGAACGTAGGATTTGTCTTCTCTCCTCATCCCTCCCTCTCTCTCTCTCTCTCTCTCTCTCTCTCTCTCTCCCTCTTTTTGGTCTCGAGTGAATCATGTCTGTTTGATGAAACTCCGACAGAGCCAATATAAGCAGTGGTTTGACGAGAAACACCAAAAACTGTCAAACTGTTGAAGGCTGCAGTCAAAACGGCAGCTGTGTCAAACGTTTTAGCGCTCTCAGTTTCTCCCTCCCTTCCTCCCTCGTTCTTCTTCTCTTCTCTACTTTCTTGCCTTTCCCTCCCTCCCTCCCTCCCTCCCTCCCTTCCCTATTTTTTCTGGGCAAGCAGTGGCTAACATTTCAATACTGCCTCCTGCCAGTCTCATGCAGGACACTCTCTTTCTCTCCTCCCTCTAGCCTCTCCCTTCATCCCTCCCTCCTTCGTATTTGGGTTGAATTGATACCAGCCTGTGCTTGTAAGAGTTACAGTACCCTGCCTGTAATGCACTCCAGACAGTCCTGACTTCCTAATGACTGGTTGTGCTCCGAGCCTTTCCGGGCTCGGCTGTGGCCTCCAGCCACCCTACACACACACACACACACACACACACACACACACACACACACACACACACACACACACACACACACATGGTGACCAGTCATAGAGAGCAAGCCTTTCTCTTCTCCAGCCATGTTCCCCTCTCTCTCTCTTCCTCTACTTGTCATCATTCTCTCTTCCTCTGTAACCACGCGGTTATAAAGGTTGTCTTCTCCCCCTCCCCTTTCCAACCTGCCCTGTCCTCTTCCTCTATCTTCCCACCACTAAAACCCTGACAGCGAACTGGTAAGAGAGTTGGCTTGTATGGTTCGTCAAAAAGGAGCAACATGAGAGAACTGCTCCCAGGTGCACACATCCTTACCACAGGACAAACGAATGACAGTAGGTGACACGCCCTCAGTGTATCCAATGGAAGGCTCCAATCCGTTGGGATAGCCAGTCTGGTCTTCATTAAGTTTCTATTCTTTTCATTTCCCTCCTAATGTTGTTAAGGCACATTAGAACAAAACAAGAGACAAAAGAGGCCCTCTAACCTCAAAGTGCTAGACCTCCCCAGTCTTATGCCTAAACTTTACCCAACTCATAGGCATAGTGCCTGTAATCCTGCGTGCCGAGGCAGTGCCAGTAGCACGTAAAAAAGGTCACAACCTCACACCTGGATCGTACCCATCCCCCAAATCCTGAGGGCAACACCTCAGCAGGTCTCTTCCGTTACTACGGTAACGGCCTTGTTTGTTTGGTCTGGCTCTCAATTTTTTGTAATTTGTTTTATTACAAGATGGAATGGTTTAATTGAAAGTTTGTGTTGCTGTTTTTTCCACTCTTCAACTTTTTGCTGGCCCCAGAGGAAGTATTCACTCACAGGAAAAACAACCATCACAAAGTGAGTAACACAGAGAAGAATGCAACGATACTAACACAACCTCCCTAACTCTTACTCTTATCACTAATGGTGCCATTAGTGAGGGATACAGAATAGAGATCAAAATCTCTAATGTGCTTGATACCAGTTAGACGGGCACTTTTCACTTCCACTGGGATACCTTTCACTTTCACTGGGATGTTGGCTGAGTTGGCTGGACATGGCTAACTACTTGTAAAACGTAAAGCTGAACATACTCATCTATTAAACATGAATCCAGATCATGAGAACTGGACAACAACCATATGAATTATAACAGAACTGCCATGTAATATTTCATATTAATTCCATTGTCATTCCCGTTTTGATTTGTCTTCACTGTGTGGACATGTTTATCTCACAGGAAGGAGTAATAGTATTTATACAGGACTCGCATTCACTAACATAGCCAGGGTGTACCCCAGGCTTCAATGCTGGCCCATATGTTCATGATCTCACCCTAATGTTCATGGCTGAATGTATACAGTTGTGTATGTCCATGCCAAAAGCAACAAGCAGCCTCTTGACAAAACCTTGCAATGGAGGGAGTGTCAACGTTTGTTCAAGTTTAGGAATAATCTGGGGAAAAGTGCAAGCTTATTTTCACTATGCTAGTCGTACATGTACAAATACACACACTGATACACTGGTGAATGAAACAATGTCTCTGCACAATTAGAAAATCCAGGGTTTATAAATGTCATAATCAGAAAGGAGATGATAATAGTCAGCATAACAGCCATTAGGTTTTATGTGGTGTTGATGGATCAGTTTTTGTGGTGAATTTTTTTCTGAGGCTAATGTTGTTATTCTTTTTCCACCCCTCCAGCCTTCACCCTTCAACCTCCATCTCCAGGTGGCAAGGCCCTTGCATTGCATCACTCCCTGAGAAACGAACAATGTTGCTGTTGGCAAAGTTCAAACCTCTTACTCTGAGTCAGGTCTCCTATCTTTGTCAAGCTATGCAAGCAGTTGCTGGGTGGTCTGACCACAGAGAAATATGTTATTGTTTACATTTTACACATTATGGGTGCTTACTTTTGTACTATTTTGCGTGTGCATTCATACACATATGTGAATTGGAAATATGTTTTTTAGCATATCTTAAATCCCCCCTGAGACCCTCAGAGAGTGGGGTCACAGCCAGGATCTGGAGCAATTGGGGCTAAGTGCCTTGCTCAAGGGCACATAGACAGATCTTTCACCTTGTCAGCTCAGAGATACGAACTAGCAACATTTTGGTTACTGGCTCAATGCTCTAACCGCTAGGTTACCTGCCGCCTCACCAGAAGTTGCAAACCGTTCCTGTGTGTGCACCTTCAGAGGGGTGGAAACAGGGGAAATGGAAAGAGAGCCTGTGACACAACTTCCGTTTTTGTAAATTAACAAGGCGACTTTCCAGCTTAACTCCTCCTCCACATTTACTGGATTGGATGAACAGTGCAGAAGAGAACCTCCTCCTCCTCCTTTATTTTTTCTCGTCAGGACCAGAAAGAAAGAAACGCCGCTCAGGCTTTTCTTTTACGCCTGCTATGTTAGCTTACTGTGTGTGTGTGTGTGTGTGTGTGTGTGTGTGTGTGTGTGTGTGTGTGTGTGTGTGTGTGTGTGTGTGTGTGTGTGTGGCCAGACACATAGTGTCATGTTGTATCCCGCCAGCAGAGGGGGCACATAATGTACCCCATGCTGGCTTTACATTTAATGTTGTGACCATCACATGAGTCAACATGAGAACAATTGTCCCTGAATCATCTTATGTATCTTTTACAGTGCATTCGGAAAGTATTAAGACCCCTTGACGTTTTCCACATTATGTTATATTAAAGCCTTATTCTAAAATTGATTAAATACATTTTTCCGTCAGCAATCTCCACATAATAACCCATAATGACAAAGTGAAAACAGGTTTTTGTCAATTTTGGTCAGGGAGGTGATCAAAAACCCGATGGTCACTCTGACAGAGCTCCAGACTTCCTCTGTTGAGATGGGAGAACCTTCCAGAAGGACAAGCATTTCTGCAACACTCCACCAATTAGGCCTTTACAGTAGAGTTGCCAGACGGAAGCCACTTCTCAGTAAAAAGACACATGACAGCAAGATTCTCTGGTCTGATGAAACCAAGATTGAACTCTTTGGCCTGACTGCCAAGCGTCACGTCTGGAGGAAACCTGGCACCATCCCTACGGTGAAGCATGGGGGTGGCAGCATCATGCTGTGGTGATGTTTTTCAGTACAGAGAGAACCACATACAGAAATTTCCCCCATGGAAAGCAGCAGCACATTTTTTATGATCCTGAAGCAGCCATACTCCAGTCACTCAGAATGAAACCCAAAAGGCCTTGCTGGGTTCACTCACTCATGCTCTCTCTTTACCCCTCCTTTCACTCCTTCCTCTCTCCACCTCTCTTCTCTCCCTTGTCCATTGCCATTTCTATACTGTCCCTTGTCCCTTCTCCACTCCTTGTTGTTCACTCATCCTTTTCCATTCTACCTATTCCTTTCTTTCTTTCACTCCCTTCTTTCTTCCATATTGTGCAACTGCAGAACTGCACACTCTGACCTCTCTCTACTCTCACCTCTTTAGTACCCCCCCATCTTCAGTCCAGCTGCATTTAAAAAACCAAGCCAGAGCCTGGATTCAAAAGCTTCCTAGGAATTTTTTGGTTCTCTTATTGTGTATTTTTAATCAATTTTCCCCTCTCTCTGTGTAGAATTCATATTTGGCTGGCTCTGACACCACAACAACTATCTGTTTGTGCCCGATAGAGATGGGAAATGAGGCCAACCCACCATCATCTGAGTTCAACCCTGTGTTTCCAGGCTGGTTGCTCATTTTAAACACACACACACACACACACACACACACACACAC
Organism: Salmo trutta; assembly: GCF_901001165.1. Classification (NCBI taxonomy): domain Eukaryota; kingdom Metazoa; phylum Chordata; class Actinopteri; order Salmoniformes; family Salmonidae; genus Salmo; species Salmo trutta. Next base: position 15,120,512 of record NC_042989.1, on the reverse strand, counting down.
ACACACACACACACACACACACACACACACACACACACACACACACACACACACACACACACACACACTTTTAAAACCACACTGGAAACACTGCAACATCCTCGATAACACACCAGCCCTCTTCAAATGGTGTCCTCCACTGGTGCATCTTGATAACTCCTGCAGCTCTCGTTTAGTTCAGTTTAGAGAAGAGCCAGACCAGACCCCCCCCCCCCCCCCCCCCCCCCCACACACACACACACACCCCCAGCGTCCCTAACCGTGTCTGACACATCAAAGGCCTTGGTCCGTGGAGGGAAGCAAGGGAGGGTCTGGGGAATCATGGGAGACAAAGGAAGCGATTAAGAGATAAAGATCAGTCTGAGATATGACATTTCATAGCAGGCAGATCCGGTGGACACACTCCATTCAGGGAAGAATACGGCAGCGAAAGGGAGGGAGGAAGGTGGGGAGGTGCCGGTCTCTCCCTGCCTCTCCCTCCCTCTAGCTACCTCTCTATGTAAGTCTGCAAACATGGGAAAGGGACAACTGCACTCCGCCAAAATTGTTTCCATTTACCTCATGTCCCCCCCTCAACTTCCAACTGCACCCACTTTTAAAAAAGCAAGGTGAGACAATTTCAAAAACAATCTTTGGGCACAGCCCAAAAACTCTTTGCCTGACATATGCTGGGCCCCTCCATGATTACACTGCAAAAACTACAAGTATGGCTGATTTCATCCATTACATGAGTTTATTTTCTCTACTGATCCAAAAAATCCAAACGTTTCTCCTCGTATTTCCCCCCTTAAATAGTGTTTAGCAGCACAAAAGAGGTGGAAGAAAAAACGGGCCTATTGTTAGCCTAATTGCCTCAAGGTTGCATTACAGCTCCGGTTTCACGTTGTTGCTTTCAAACTGTAGCCCACAAAAACCCCGGGCACAATCCAACTGCCTCTCTGAGGGCCCACACAAAGGCCCTACGTACCAACATAGAGGGAGTCTGTTATCAAATAAACACTCAGGTCCAACGCAGGCAGGCCGCCCTCGGTCGAGTTGTATCTCAGAACCTAGCTCTGTTTCCCTATGTTTAGGCGATCTGAATGAGAAAGGTCTAGTAACCTAATTCACAAAGGGAAACTGCTCCGATGTAAACACTATTATGTCAGTGGACGAGGTTGCATGTCTGACTATGAACCTGACCTATGTCTGAAATGTGGATTAGTCCGTTGAAGTGGGTGGTGGCAGATGGGTTAGAGCCCTTCAGCTTTGAGAATTGCTTTGTCTCTTTAAAGGAGGGTGTTTACAACAGACCAGTTTGCAACAGTTAGCTAGGGCGTTGGTGGACTCACTTTGCGCTGAGTGATACTTATAGTGCAACATAGCTTTTGGTAAACTTCCTGCCACAGGAATACTGAAGGAAGAGGGGTGGCAAAACCTGAGTCTACCACCCTCATCTCCTTTCCTTCATGATCACAGATTTTCAAGCGAGTTTATAGGTGAAAGCAATATTGTCATCTATCTGTGATCTTGAGTTGAAGAAGTAAAGTAGGCTTAGACAGTTAAGGTAGAAACACACCTGTTCCATAAGGGGTAGAGGAGATGGGCCAGATTATTATTAACTACAGGCCAGGAGACAGTTGGGGGTCTGGGCTGTCCAGCGGCCATTTTTTCATTAGGCATATCTAATGAAAATGCATAGGGCCGGGGCCGGGGAAGAAAGGCCTAGCATAGGGACACCCTGCCCTGCAGGGTATCCCTATAGACTGCAGACTCACCCAACATAAGAGTCATTCCGTCCACACAGCGACACCGGCACTTTCAATTTAAAAACCTGTCGGTTGTTTCTTCACCAAGTGGAAATTTCCGCTACAATCCCCCTCTCAGTGTGTATTAGTGAGAAGACTGTCGTTAAGACCTGGTGGGCTTTAATCACTGTATGTGTTTTTCCCCCATGCTGTGTTTCGGAACAGTTGTTAAGGTGGAATATCTGATAGACAAGTGAAGAAAATAACTCAGTATTTACGCTACAGAACAAAGAAAATGGGAATTGTATTTTTCTTTATGTTACAGTAACCATTGACACCAGAGTTGCCAGTGAAGGACTGTCAACTTTTTCCACTCCTCTGAGAGTGTGTGCGTTGCAGATGACCCTGAGGCCAGTTTATTCCTTTGAGGACAGTTTCATACCCTCAACGTACAAGGGCATGTCCTGGTACCATGTGTCAGAGCAGAGGTGTGTTTGATAAGTGGAGATGAGTTACAGGCAGAGGTGAGGGGTAGTGTGTGACACAGATAACCCCTACAGATGGGCAACGGTCACGATCTAGTGTTTCAACCCCCTCGGCTCGGTGTGTGTGTGTATGTGTGTGTGCGTGCGTGTTTTACCATTCCATGAGTGGGAGAGTGAAACGAGAGGCCCTGACCTCCATCTGCACTGACATCAGCTCTCATCACTCCCCCACCCAATCCTCCCCATCCAATCCTAGATGAGGGGTGGCGTGATGAAGGGCAAAGATGCACCGTGGAACAGGTTGGAGCCGGGCGACAGGGCAACGCCCCGTTCTAACAGGGGCTTTTAAGATCTCATTCTAGCGTAGGGACGCACCCCCCTTTTATCTGAAACGACCGCTTTCAAACCAATCGAAGGACTTAAGTCCAGCGAGGCCAGGTGCCCAAGGGCTGCCATTGAAATCTGGTAATATTAAGGGGAGAGAGAAGAAGAGAGAAGGAAAGAAAGAGAGAGAGCTTTGTCCATAAGCTCTCTGTCCATAAGAACATTGGTGGGCCCTACATGTATTCGGTCGACAAACAAAAGGCTAGCCTTTCTCTTTATCAGCTGTTAAATGTAGTGTTTACTGCCTCAAAGCAATAGAAACTAAACAGAAAGCTGTAGCTATAGCCCAGGGTTCAGAATAGGAATGTCTGCCTTGGTGGCCTGCTGCCCTGATACATTTCAGTGATGATAATATTTTTTTGTTAGGTCATGTGTAGGGCCTTAAGAATACTACAACGTATTCCCATTAGCCTAGTAGCCTACCTGTTATAGCTATTTAAAAAGTGAGGCTACTGCGGAGGGCTTGTCAGCAATATAAACCGTGTCTTCTAGGAAAGCAAGACTGATAGGCCTATGTGTTGTCTCAATGTCTAACCTGCGGATCTCTGATTTATAGAGACGCAATTATCTACATGAACTTTGAGGAAGAGATTGGAATGATAAGGACATGGAGCACCCAGTAAGGCCAAGCAAAGTGAGATCATCTTTCCATGTTCTTGAAGGACAGTTTATCGTCTATAAACGCTAAACTTTTACTGCAGAAGGTCCGAAAAAAAAGAGGTCACCCAGGAAATGTGTTGTCCCTTGTCAACAGACTCGGCGTGTAATGACTCACCTGCAATTGTGTGAGAATGGCCTCTTGCATCACATCAGAATGCATGACAAAGCACCCCAAAGGAATCTGTTCTCTAAAATAAATATTCATTTAGCAAATCCAGAAAAAGTCAAAAGAAATATATTGTCTGCATTAGAATGTATGCACAACCATTACAACTGATGAGTAATCTTAAAATAGTTTCCCAATATGCCGTTTGAATACCGCCGCCCCTCCCCAGTTCAGACTTTGAAGATCCTACATTGGCCTTGAAGTTAATAGTAGGTTGTTGACTATTGGTTCATTACATAATGCGTTGCTTTCCAGGCATTTTAATAAACATGCGTAGTCTTTGTGGAAGGTAGGCTATACACTGTAGAAATAGAAAGTCTTAAAAAACCATGATGGTGTCATGAAACGTTGAAAAGCTGAGCTCTGGTGTATGGATGTAAACCCAACACAGGAGATTGCTGAGGGGAGGAAGGCTCATAATAATGGCTGGAATGGAGCAAATGGAATGGAATCTAACACATGGATGTGTTTGATGTATTTGATACCATTCCACTGATTCCGCTTCAGCCATTACCACGAGCCTGTCCTCCCCAATTAAGGTGACACCAACCTCATGTGAAACCCAATGTAAGCGTTTTAATACACAGAATGTGTTTTAAAAGAGAAATTAAGTACTCTGAAACACCCAAAGTGGTTCTTCAACCTGAATATCTGTGTTTTTAAGAGAGTGTTGTGAAAACCCTTTTTGGGGTTTCAGTGCATGTAAAAGGCAGCATCAAAACACAAAAACAGTGTTTCTCATACAATCAATGGTTTATAAATGCAAATGGTTTATAGCCTAAATATTGATTGATGATAAGGGACTATGGAGAATATTTGTTGTGGTATTCCACCTTCATTTTTTCAACTCTTTATTTAGACAGATTGGAAACAGGGGGCAGTAAGATGGTACATTTCGTTGGAATTTTACCCGCTCAACCACACAGCCACACTGGATGAAATGATTATGGGTTGAATTGAAATTGACAAAACAACAACAACATATACTTGAATGCAAGTAGTGCAGAGCCTGGGGTCTAGCAATAAGTCACCTGGCTTAATCCCCCCTCTCCCCACCGAAGACCGGGGTTCAATTCCCCTCTCCAACTCTTCAATCTGTTTCTCCCACCTATCTTTATCCCTTCTGTCATTTCAGAACTGTCTCAATAAAGTTTCAAAATATCTTTAAAATAAATGTATGCAAGTTGCTTAAAATATTTTCAATTTGACCAAAATAATGTAAGAATAAATCCAACTGAATATGTTGCTCAAAATGTAAGTATCTTTCATGAGGATAACCAAAGAGAGAAAATGTAATGATTGAACTTATTGGAAGTCTTTCATTTCCTATCTTTCCAAGTGACTCTGTTTTTAGAAGATTGTGGGTAATTCCCAAAAATTGGACTTTATGATTTTTTCACACAGTATATGCATGTTTGAAGACAGGAAATTATATTTATGTATTAGTATTAAGCTTGTTGTGCCATGACGTGTAATGGATCATGATAAATGGATATCAAAACCGTCAGACAAATTGACATTCAATGAGGACAGCACACAATTCCCACAGACTGTCATGGTTGTTAATGGAAGAGGTAAGGGTAGAATCTTACATTTTTACAGTACACCTGCCAGTTAGTGCTGGTGGTTTGAAAACTGTCTGACAATGCCTGGCAAAATGATATAAAATGTCCACTTATAAAATACATAAAACAATGTTATACATTACGACACTTAAGAAAAAGGGATCTAATTCTGCACTAAACAGGATTCAAAATATCATAATGGTGTTTCGAAGCTTTATAGAGAAAAAACAACACCAAAAGAGAAGGTATCTAATTCTGCACTAAACAGGACTTGAATAACCGAAATAATGTTTTCAATCTTTTCTGTTAGTGCTCCCAGTCCCTAGCAAGGTGTTACACAACACTTGATTTTGTGGTGTTACAACACACCATGTAATGTTTCGAAACATCTCAGGATGATGTGTTTCAATACTCCAGCAGTTCAGGTTTCATCTCCTTCAAGTTGGTGGCAGCTCAGTTGCCACAAGTTTTGGTGTTACAAAGCACTTCATTTTAACAGTGTAGGTGGGATAATGACCAGGCAGACAATTACCATAAGTTGCTGATGTTATCTAAACTCAGGAGATCAGTTGAAATGTGTGTAACTGCGCTGTCAAGCTGCTAAAATGAAGAACTCCCCTCTGCCTTCAGCCACTTCAAAATTAAATTATTTTATTTTCAGCCTCTCTTTTTGACGAGGCTACACCTGATATGCTGGCATCAAAGGCAAGCCCAACAGCTGTCTGAGAGCCTGAGGTTGACTGTGGTAAACTTCTCTGATGTGAGCAGAAATCATGGTCTAAGATGGAAAGACTAAATAACACCTACAAAACCATGCCACACACATTCCATTGGAATATAGACAAGTCTACCACATAATTCCACCCGCCAACCTATGATTTAAAATACTAATTGAGTAAACCAAAAATATTGGCACATTAATTTGAGTTACTTTAGTAATTGGGAGGTTAATTGAAAATCATTATAGATTTTTTAGGTCAAACCCTTCAGAAACAACCGGCTGACCTCAACCATGGCAAAAAGGCTTGTTTGGGTTTATGTGACTCCCGTGGTGATGCATTTTGGTGCGGATTGGAGACATTGCTTTTTCTGAGTCTGTTGTGCATTGGGGGAAGAAAAGTATGCCTTCTACTCTTTCCAAGCACGCAGGCCTAAAACATTTCCAAGGTAAGCTGAAAAAATATACTTTTTCCAATAATGCCAAATGTATTTATCTTACGACATGTCACCTAGCCTATACTAAGCTCATGCAGGGACATGGGGGGAATGCTACGTACAGTGTAATGTCCTGAAAAGTTCAAAAGACTCCCCTCTCCAAACGTTATCACATAATTTGGTGCAGTCATCCGATTGTAAATAAGTGATGTAGAAGTGCATTGTCTAATGGGGCACAAGTTGGAGACAGGCGTCTTTATTCTGTCGGCATGAGCCGTCGAAGACAAAGGATGGAGACAGACGGTCTAACCTTTGATTCTTCCGAGAACGGGTATCGCCATGTGTCAGTGTATGACGCATCGTCCACAGTTGTGCCCCCAATGCTAAACCGTCGGAAACAATTGGATCACTTCTCAACTGTCTCCAACAATCAATTTCAACTATCCGCCCAGATGGCAATTGAATTAGCGAGTGTCTAACCACCCCACATGTTAAACTAATTGACATAAAAGTGAAATTTGAGCATAGTGTAGCCTATCCCCAAGTATCCCATGCCTAGGTCTATTTGGTCTCTAATTGTTGCATTATTCTTTATGCTTATAAATGGCAAAAGGTGATCTTCATCTTACAAAACAGTCCTTTACTCAAGTGTGAATCAATCCAAGTTGGATAATGCCAGATATGAAACCGAACATTATTTTATTTGGGAGAGACAGAGCATCAGAAGGTTTCCTCTGTTATAATGAATTGTAACAATTACTTGAGTACATTTTCAAAAGTATCAGACCCAAACGTGTTAAATACAAACTCATATAAAACAGTCATGGACCTTTGCTGTCAACTTTTCATTTTTCACAACCCATATTATCTGATCGATTTTTACAGTTATACATAAAAAATCTAATTCTTACTCAAGGGACTTAACTAATAAAATCATTGGTTTAAAGATCAATGTAAAGAGGTGAAATAAAATCAATGCACATTTCTGATTACTTCGATTGATTCATAACAAATCAGTGCTGTGATAATTTCACACAGTGCTCTGTTTAAGTACACAATTTGTGCTTCTTGTGATCTGCTCAAATGTAATATTGGAAGACAATTTATGTTTGAATTGTTTCTTTTAAATGTATATAATATAAAAGCAATAAATATTACCAGTAAATAAACTTTATTTTTATTTTTTATTTTTTTTTATACTATTTTCTCATTTTAAAAAACCTTATACAATCTAATATACATTATGAAAAGTTGTACAGCTTTTTATTTATGTTTAAAATAAGGACTCACTTTTATTTTTTATATGTAGATATAAATATATATATATATATTTTGTCAAAATATATGATCATATTGTCAAGGAAACCAAAAAATTAGACAAACATACATCGCAACATAAAAGTTATAAATAAAGGTCCAAGTGAACATTTTTGGGAGTAAAGTGGGGTCTTTTCTTAGCGTCTGTGCTGCCTGCCTAAAGTTGCCCATAGTTGCCCCAGTGTTAGCGGCAACCGCACCCTTCCACTACCATTTCTTGGTAGTTTTTTAGGACTACCTTGTCGTGTTCATCCAGGTAGAGCATGGAGATGGCACTGAGCTCCGTGGGCACGCAGCAGGCCTTGGGAATGTTGGTGTTCACCGAGTTCACCAACGTCTGCACGATGGCGTGGTTGGTAGAGTTCAGGTGGTCTGCCAGGGGGAAGGGGCACTCCCCATGGCAGTAGTATGCCTGGTACCCTGGGGGCGCCACTATCCAGTCATTCCAGCCCACATCACTGAAGTCCACATACAGCGCATGACGGCGGCAGTTGCGGTTGCGCTTACGCCCCCGCTGCTTTGGGCTGCGCTTGGCCCGGCGCGTCAACGGGTGGCCCTTGCCGTCGTGGCCGAAGGTGACCAGCAGGGGGCGTAGCTGCTCCCAGTCCTCCCCAGGACCCTGGTGCAGTGAGCGGCTGATGCGCACGTGGCGGCCCTGGTGGCGCGGTGTCTGGTTGAGGTGCTGGACCTCCACAGCCAGCCCGAGGTTGGGCAAGCGCTCCCGTGTCCAACGCAGCACGGCGGGGCTCACGTCGAAGCTCTCCCAGCGCGAGGCGTTATGGCGAACCAGCCGCGTGTCCAAGAGCCGCGTGATTAGCTGCCCGGCCCGTGGGGGCTTCAGAACCTCGTACACGTTTATCCGGTGGAGCCCCTCCTTGTCCCCCCCGCTCCCCGAAATGGCCTCGTCGATCTCCTGCCGGAACAGACGCAGCTCGGCCGACGAGAGCAGCTCTTCCTCTGGGATGCTGCTGAGATTGAAGAGGAAGCGCAGTGGGGCGGCCTCGCCATTCTTCGTCTGAAGATCGCCCAGATGAACCCGCTCCATGTGCTCTGAGAAAGAAAACCGGACAGAGTCAATGTCAGCACTTTTATCAAGGGAGTCTGTACGAGCTGCCATCTTGACTCTGATGAAAGCATCTATAGGTTTGATTTAAGAGTTCATCCTTGATGAACTGAGTGAAGTGATTGCTTCACTTCAGAATCCAGTTCAATAGGAAAAAACTGTTGACCTCTGTGAACTCTCAAAGGAAGGACCTTGCATGACAAATATGGTAAAAAATGAAAATACTGCATTTCCCTTCCCTTCTCTCTTGTTACTATTCACTTGTTCCCTCCAAAACGATTACACCATCGGTTGTTTAAATCAGTTCCCTTTCTGTCAATTGTCAGTGTAACATGCTTTAATTGACACAAAATAATGTCCATGTTCGCTTAGCATAGCCTCCAGGGACTGAGCGTACAAATATACATTGTCTATACATCCTTATCTATCCATAACGACCTTCCAGGACTTCCCACAATGCCTTTCTCTGTGCGCTTTCCTGAAACATGCATTACTTAGAGGGTGGTGATTAACGTACAGCAGCTACAGTATAAACATAGTAGAGGGTAGCTATTCCATGCACAGTCTGCAGATTTCTGGCAAGATCACCATTGTTGGGAAAGGAATGTTGTGTCTACTATTTTTCTGCTCAATCTGGCCCTGTTATTTCACACCGAGGCCTTAATCTTACCCAGGTGGTTTGCATTATTAAAACCTGCTGTGTTTTTTGATTGGCTCTGCAGTTTGTTAACTGGGGACATTTATCATTTTCATAATGAATAATCATTACGGATTCCCACAGACAATCCTTTGGTGGTGGGGCAGCTAAGACTAAGTGGAGGCCTGAAAAACACTTTTTTTTACCATAGTTTGAATTCCTGCAGTATTCCATGGGTAATTGCATCTTTAACCTCAAGAGGTGTCTTTGCATTTTTCCCTGTACAGTTTCTCCCAACGTGTAACTAACATGTTTCGCTTTTCACAAGTTTTCATTCCATTGCTCTATCATTGTAAACTTGAACTTGGTGCCTTGACTAAGTACAGTTGAAGTCGGAAGTTTACATACACTTAGGTTGGAGTCATTAAAACTCGTTTACAACCACTCCACAAATTTCTTGTTAACAAACTATAGTTTTGGCAAGTTGGTTAGGACATCTACTTTGTGCATGACACAAGTCATTTTTCTAACAATTGTTTACAGACAGATTATTTGACTTAGAATTCACTGTATCACAATTCCAGTGGGTCAGAAGTTTACATACACTAAGTTGACTGTGCCTTTAAACAGCTTTGAAAATTCTAGAAAAACCGCCTTAAAAACCGCCATAAAAAAGCCAGACTACGGTTTGCATCTGCACATGGGGACAAAGATCGTACTTTTTGGAGAAATGCCCTCTGGTCTGATTAAATAAAAATAGAAATGTTTGGCCATAATGACCATCGTTATGTTTGGAGGAAAAAGGGGGAGGCTTGCAAGTCCAAGGACATCATCCCAACTGTGAAGCACGGGGGCGGCAGCATCCTGTTGTGGGGGTGCTTTGCTGCAGGAGGAACTGGTGCACTTCACAAAATAGATGGCATCATGAGGAAGGAGAATTATGTGGATATATTGAAGCAACATCTCAAGACATCAGTCAGGAAGTTAAAGCTTGGCCGCAAATGGGTCTTCCAATTAGACAATGACCCCAAGTATACTTCCAAAGTTGTGGCAAAATGGCTTAAGGACAACAAAGTCAAGGTATTGGAGTGACCATCACAAAGCCCTGACCTCAATCCCATAGAAAATGTGTGGGCAGACCTGAAAAAGTGTGTGCGAGCAAGGAGGCCTACCAACCTGACTCCGTTATACAAGCTCTGTCTGGAGGAATGGGCCAAAATTCACCCAACTTATTGTGGGAAGCTTGTGGAAGGCTACCCAAAACGTTTGACCCAAGTTAAACAATTTAAAGGCAATGCTACCAAATACTAATTGAGTGTATGTAAACTTCTGACCCACTGGGAATGTGATGAAAGAAATAAAAGCTGAAATAAATCCTTCTCTCTACTATTATTCTGACATTTCACATTCTTAAAATAAAGTGGTGATCCTAACTGACCTAAGACAGGGAATATTTACTAGGATTAAATGTCAGGAATTGTGAAAAACCGAGTTTAAATGTATTTGGCTAAGGTGTATGTAAACTTCCGACTTCAGCTGTAACTTATTACCTTGTAGTGATCATAAAAAAATGGAATAAATTGAAGCGGTACATAATGGAATTTAAAATAAACAACTTAGTTTCATCTTATTTATCCCGCCCAAAAAAAGTCTCCAAGCATGTTATTAGCATAGTTTGACAGCGGGAAACAAAACACCCAAAGAGAGCAGTAGAAACAGATCTTCAAGATAGCACACACACACACACACACACACACACACACACATACACATTGCATCATAGACAGGCGGCTGAGCCTCCTTGTGCCTGAGTGGCCTTGGTGCTGTGCTGTGCCGTGTTAGACAGTCTGTTAGACAGGCCCCATTAAGGCTGACTAATCCCTACTCCCCTGAGGGCAGACATGTTCTTCTTCAGCCCTTCAGCTCTGCCTGCTCGTCCATCCACTACACTAGACTACTGTCACACTGTGTTTGATCTCTGGATTACACAAGACAAATATCTGATTTAGAGCACATACTTTATCCACATATGTTATGGGAAGGTCCTTGGTGCACATAAATAGCCTACATGTTTACCTCTCTTTCCCTCAGTTTTACATGAAGCCTATTTTAAAACTGTTCTTTCTGACTGGGCTATCCATATTACGCTTACATTTTGTATAGTTGTCAGTATACACTTAGCACCCATGGTAACATATCTCTCTTACACAAACTATGGATAACCAAGGAGCGTGAACGTTTCAATGTTGTGAACGTTTAAATGTTAAAACGTTTAAATTGAAATTAGGATCTTTAACTTTAAGAGAATTTCAATCACAGTGCAGCTGGCTCACCTTCTCTTTCCCTTCGCTAATGATGCGAGAATGTGTTCAGTCTCCAGTCTGTGGTGTGTAGAATATCCTAGCCTATTCATTGATGATAGGCCCTGCTTTACTAAAGTTGCAAGCCAAGAAATGTCAAAATATAGTATTTCACTGCAAGATATACAGTTGAAGTCAGAAGTTTACATACACTTAGGTTGGAGTCATTAAAACTTGTTTTTCAACCACTCCACAAATTTCTTGTTAACAAACTATAGTTTTGGCAAGTCGGTTAGGACATCTACTTTGTGCATGACACAAGTCATTTTTCTAACAATTGTTTACAGACAGATTATTTGACTTAGAATTCACTGTATCACAATTCCAGTGGGTCAGAAGTTTACATACACTAAGTTGACTGTGCCTTTAAACAGCTTGGAAAATTATAGAAAATGATGTCGTGGCTTTAGAAGCTTCTGATAGGCTAATTGACATAATTTGAGTCAATTGGAGGTGTACCTGTGGATGTATTTCAAGGCCTACCTTCAAACTCAGTGCGTCTTTGCTTGACATCATGGGGAAATCAAAAGAAATCAGCCAAGACCTCAGAAAAAAATTGTAGACCTCCACAAGTCTGGTTCATCCTTGGGAGCAATTTCCAAACGCCTGAAGGTACCACGTTCATCTGCACAAACAATAGTACGCAAGTATAAACACCATGGAACCACGCAGCCGTCATTCTGCTCAGGAAGGAGACGTGTTCTGTCGCCTAGAGATGAACGTACTTTGGTGCGAAAAGTGCAAATCAATCCCAGAACAACAGCAAAGGACCTTGTGAAGATGCTGGAGGAAACACATACAAATGCATCTATATCCACAGTAAAACGAGTCCTATATCGACATAACCTGAAAGGCCGCTCAGCAAGGAAGAAGCCACTGCTCCAAAACCGCCATAAAAAAGCTAGACTACGGTTTGCAACTGCACATGGGGACAAAGATCGTACTTTTTGGAGAAATGTCCTCTGGTCTGATGAAACGAAAATAGAACTGTTTGGCCATAATGACCATTGTTATGTTTGGAGGAAAAAGTGGGAGGCTTGCAAGCCGAAGAACACCATCCCAACTGTGAAGCACGAGGGTGGCAGCATCATGTTGTGGGGGTGCTTTGCTGCAGGAGGGACTGGTGCACTTCACAAAATAGGTGGCATCATGAGGGAGGAAAATGATATGGATATATTGAAGCAACATCTCAAGACATCGGTCAGGAAGTTAAAGCTTGGTCACAAATGGGTCTTCCAAATGGACAATGACCCCAAGCATACTTCCAAAGTTGTGACAAAAAGGCTTAAGGACAACAAAGTCAAGGTATTGGAGTGGCCATCACAAAGCCCTGACCTCAATCCAATAGAAAATGTGTGGGCAGAACTGAAAAAGCGTGTGCGAGCAAAGAGGCCTACAAACCTGACTCAGTTACACCAGCTCTGTCAGGAGGAATGGGCCACAATTCACCCATCTTATTGTGGGAAGCTTGTGGAAGGCTACCCAAAACGTTTGACCCAAGTTAAACAATTTAAAGGCAATTCTACCAAATACTAATTGAGTGTATGTAAACTTTTGACCCAATGGGAATCTGAAGAACGAAATAAAAGCTGAAACAAATTATTCTTTCTCCTATTATTCTGACATTTCACATTCTTAAAATAAAGTGGTGATCCTAACTGACCTAAGACAGGGACTTTTTACTACGATTAAATGTCAGGAATTGTGAAAAACTGAGTTTAAATGTATTTGGCTAAGGTGTATGTAAACTTCCGACTTCAACTGTAGCTTTTATTGGTGATAGATAGACCTAGCGCACGGTTTTGACTCTGTCTGCCTGGTGGCCAACCTGCCTATATTGTGCCCCTCACCTTTGTCTTTGTCCTTTGCTAGCTAGCTATGAAAAATGTGAGTGTTTGTTCTCGGAAGCACGGAAACTAATCAGTCTCCCCGTTCCAAAAATGCTGGAGTCGATTACTAGCAAGATGTTTTCTCTTTCTACTAAATGTCTTGGTAAGTCACGGTATTTAATCAACTTTAAAGTACTTTTTTAGGAGAGAGTGGTCAGCGTGCAGGCAGCTCGAGATTATTTGATTGACAGTTCCGGTCGCCTAGTGAAGCGGCATTCCTTTACAGACAAGTGGCGCTTCAAAACTATCTCCAGAGAGGATTTTGTGTCTGCATTTAAAAAGCAGTAGTGTACCCTTACAGAGAAACAAACATGCTGTAGTCGATGCGATTTCAAGGGTATATAGTTGTGGTAGATATAACCATTATTCTGTGTTGTGAATTGACGTGGAATTTTATGATTTTAAGCTTATCGTTTTAACGATAAGTTAGAGTTTGCACTCCAGCTCTCCAAAGTTCTCCATTCTGTCTGCTCTACTCCCAGTGCCCACATTGTTGGCAGGAGGGACTTTATTTAGAAGGCTACAGAGTAGCATTAAAGATAATTGCATGTGGAGGAAGGTCCCTCTTAAAGGGCCCTAGCTCCATCTTAACTGGTGGAGACATGAGAGAGAGGCACACTACTGCTGGTCAAAGGCTTTTTTTAAGCCCTTGTGCTGGGTGGGGTGAGAAGTGTAACTCAATAATATGAAGGTATGCTTTTCCTTGAGCTGCTAATCAAACACACGGCTGGCTTTGTCAGACCGCAGATTCTCTCAGGAATAGGGGAACTTGTCTGACTGAATTCTTGCCCCCTCTTTGGCCACCATTTTGTGACCACATCCTTAGATTTCATAGTTTATGTTGAAGGTGGGAGGGGATGTCTTACATTTATGTTTAAGTGGTGTAGAAAATGTAGGATTTTCCCATCATTTTTTTCCGATGAGAGATGGGGATTCTTTGCTTACGGGTCCACACCCAGGCTAATAAAATACGTTCTGGGAGATATGTGTTGCTGCCATCACTATTGGAATGTTATTGAATGGGGATGGATTGTTGATGTCCAGAAAATAAAAATGGTTCAAGATTATTTTTTAGGGAAGGCAGTGCTTCATTCCAAACCATTTGCTGTTTCAGGTGCTGGTTGGCCAATTACCTTGACTTACAGTAGATGTTCTATACCGAGCTCTGTACATGGATTCTATAATGGGCCATGCGTCATAGACATGCACTGTAACTGTACACTCCATGAAATATGCACCTTTCCCATACTTATCAGAGGAAAGGTTATATCACCTCTGGATATCTACATGTACTCAAAATCCATACATATCTCTCTTTCTGATCAATATATTGATTAGGCTTGGGGCATAGGCCTGGGCCCAGAGGATAAGGCATGAAGGAATTGCGCAACAGTTATTACCAATGTGGTCCTCTGTACAGACAGACAGACATGTACCCACTCGCTCTCTCTTTACCTTCGTGGTGGAAGCCCCTCACGGTGTTGGCGCGGCTAGCCGACCTCTCGGGGTACTCAAAGGCGGCGTCATGGGCACCGGCCTCCTCGGCCTCACCCGACTGCAGTCGGTAGAGGTCCAGTAGGTAGCGTGGCACGGTGGCCGAGCGGCTGGGCCGCGGTCGCCTCTGCAGCCCAAACATGTGCAGCAGCGTGGCCTCAAAGTCCCGCAGCAGTTCATGGCTCTGACCAGCCGTCCGACTCTGCAGGCCCGGGGCTTTCTTCTTCCCTTCCTCAGGTATCAGACTAGCATGGTTGCTCTCTCCCAGCAGGACTTGGCATAATAAAATGACCATCAGCATTCGATTACCAGGAATCATGATGTCTCTGGGAAGGCAAAGACAGAATAAAAATAAACAAGTGGTTGGTAGAGGGAGGGAGTTTAAAAGAGGACATGGAGTGTGTGAGAGAGAGGGAATAGAAAGAAAGAGATGGACTGTTATAAAATGACATTCAACATTTGTCTACCCTTCCTAAATCTCCTTCTTTTTCTAACATAACCTCCACCCTGTAGGACCCTTCACTAATGTTCTCACTGTAAATGTCCTCTAATTGGTTATAATTGTCCTGTCTGGCTTGTTTACAGTAAAATGGCCTCCGATCAGATATCTTCCCTATGCAGTTTATCTCTGGCGACATCCTCCAAGAGTAAACAGCTGGTTTAAAAACACAGCTTTTTGAATGGAATCTGGGGGGCCATTCTTTTTACTCTCTCTCTCTCTCTCTCTCTCTCTCTCTCTCTCTCTCTCTCTCTCTCTCTCTCTCTCTCTCTCTCTCTCTCTCTCTCTCTCTCTCTCTCTCTCTCTCTCTCTCTCTCTCTCTCTTCCACTATGATTAGACACATAGGAGAAACAGCCCTGGGGTCAAAGCAAAGTCTTAACTCGTTAAGTAGCCGAGTCCCTCATAAGTCTGACCCAACCAAGGAGTCAATCAAAGGACCATGTACCACACATTCCACCAACATTTTCTCTGTAAAAGTGAGATTAGACGCTTTTCCTTTTCACTGGTGCCATCGAGTTATTTAATATTAAAATATGACCAACCTCAAATCAATGTTCTGAGAAAAAGAAAGGGAGAAATGCAGAAAGCTGTGGCAATGGTGTCACATGGCATGAATTGAATAAGCGTGGTCCACTTACCGACAGAAAATAAAGCATGGGAAAACAGTCCATGTTTGTTGGGAGCCAGCAATGGACGCGTTCCTCAAGGAAATGTTACGTGGTGCTGGGGGGCTGCTTGAGAGCGTTGGAGTGACCCTGTTCCTGAAATTCGCAGAAGAGAAAAGGGACATTGTAGTCATTGTAGTCTAGCCAGTGTAGAGGAAAGTACTTCTGGCTTTGACTTAGCATGTTTGTGTGTATGTATGTGTATGTGTGTGTGTGTGTGTGTGTGTGTGTGTGTGTGTGTGTGTGTGTGTGTGTGTGTGTGTGTGTGTGTGTGTGTGTGTGTGTGTGTGTGTGTGTGTGTGTGTGTGTGTATGTGTGTGTAACCCAGTCTCTCTGTAAGGATTTTCACACAGACACATGGGGTAAAAGGTTACACTAATGTTCTCTTTTCTGTAACCGGCAAGTCAGAGCAGGGAAACCGACTAAGAGCAGTTCTCAGAAGTTTGATGCCTTTTCAGGCACCACACATTAAATGGGACAGAAAATGAAACAGCAAAAATATTTCACTTAACAATATGATTTTGAAATGTTCTACTCCATAAGCTTCAGACTTTAGCAGACATATTTTTAAAGAGATCAAGCCAGAACACCCATCTACACTTCATAAGCAATTTGTCTGTCAATTGAAAAACAATATTGTCTTGCTTTTTTTTGAGGTAGTAGGACCAAGTCATTGTAGAGAGCATACACTTACATTAACACTGCCATGTCTATGCAGAACAGACAGACAGGCAGACAGAGTAGATGGACCCTCTCTTGTCCTCCCTCCTCATTAAGGTCAGCTATTAGATGGTTCATGATAGCTCTGTATTGATTAGTTGTGAATTAATCTGCATCCCAATGGCCTCAACAAAGGAGGCCCAAACCGCTTTTTCAAGAAACTTAAAGAGCAACCCCCCTGACCTGTGTGAGCACCCATCAAAAGGAGACCCCCCTCGGTCCTCCCACCCTCCTTCCCTCAGTTGTCCTGAGATATGTGGAGCCGCTGATGACAAGTCTGCTGCTCTGCTCTTTGACCAGACCGGCATCAATAGGCCCAAGGCCAACCACTATGGACTCAGACAAGTACTAATGCTTTTCTATATGCTGTCCTCCTGTCCTGCCTGCTATAGTGTAAGTTAGACATACTATACGTACTTACACACTATCTTTATCTTTAGTGCCTTGAAGAAGATTACTGCATTTGTATACTGTAGTCTCAAACCTGTGTGACATGAGTCTGTTGTACCTGGCGGTTTGTTTTCCAACCTGATCAAAAGCATTATTTGCTGTGTGAATGTTTTTATGTACCGGTATGTACATGTATTTTTACGCTGCACAAGAGTAGCCCTTCGGGGATGATACCGATCTATTGAATTGAATAGAACCTTGTTTTTCCAGACCAGCCAGACTTCACACCAATTTGCGACTGTAGTATATTAACAACAAGAATCGTGTTCTCCAATACAATTCACTCCAGATTGTCACGGCGAGGCAGTTCTAGAACTGAGACAATTCTCTCCAATCCCTCTATACACAGTGTTCTGTCCTGTAGATGGTTTACGCCCATTCTGTGGATCTATGACATCACAACAAGAGGGACTTGGCCCTAAGAAATCTCTTGCTTAAACACACATTACTGAATCACACTACTAAAATGAACGAGTGTTTGTAAAATAGGGCCTGGGCAAACAACAGTACCATAGAGCAGACACTTCAACTCAACGGGTGAGAGCGACTCCGTGAGCATTTCGTCATCAGTTTGGAGCCCATTCCATTGGAACTGGACCAAGTGTTACAACAGCAAAGATGCACATTAACAATAACATTATGTGCACACTCACTGTGTGTGTGTGTGTCTGGGTTCATATCTCAGTGTTTATCTTTTTCCGTCCATGGCTCACTGTACATGTAATCAAGGAAATCTTGTAACTTTTTTTTGTAACAAAATTAGACATTGACCTTTGTGCGACCTTGTGTTCTTGGTCGTGACACAAGGTCCTGTGTTGTGTGAGTGCTGACTGGTGTGTGTGTGTGTGTGTGTGTGTGTGTGTGTGTGTGTGCGTGCGTGCGTGCGTGCGTGCGTGCGTGCGTGTGTGTGTGTGTGTGTGTCTGCCAGTCCGTGAGAACCATGGCGAAGAGGCAGTAGGGTTCTGAAAATGATCAGCTCTATTACCTATGGGGTGGAGGGATAACGTGTGTGTGCATCTCTGACAACAAACGCTCATTGTGCCGAGAGGGCCTCTCCCATGATTACAGCGATTCAGACCGCTAAAAACAAAACAGCGACTACAGAACTTCTTACAGAGCCACTTATTAAGTCGATGTATTCCCCAAGTATGTTGACAACCTACGGCAGGTAGCCTAGCAGTTAAAGGCGTTGGACCAGTAACTGAAAGGTTGCTGGTTCCAATCCCTGAGCCGACTAAGTGAAACATCTGTTGATGTGCCCTTGAGCAAGACACTTAACCCTAATTGCTCATGTAAGTCGCTCTGGGTAAGAGCGCCTGCTAAATGAGTCACATGTCAAATAAAATGACTGTGCTAGCTGTTCTAAAGAGCATGTAGGGATGTAACCAGCAATGATACAATGATGCTCATCACATTTCTTCCTCGTTCTGCTCTTATATTGTAATAACCACTGTATAAGAGGGTGTCTAAAGGATAAATAACAATATGTTTGAACACTTTTATTGTGTTGGGTTATTCAGCTTATCAGCTGTGAGGCAGGCCTAAAGTAGGGGAGAGGGACAGTTCGGGAGAAAGCGTAAAATCCCAAGTGCGAGTTTTGAACCGAACAAGAGACAGCGCCATATTTTGCAATGAATGTATTGTAGCCCAGGGTGCAATTAGGCCTGGGCAGTTTGCTTCCTCTGGTCTGGCATAGTCCTCCTCCCTAGGCCTTTATTTGACTCCTCTCCCCTCTCTCTTTTTCTCTCTCTCCCTCTAACCAGAAATAATGTGATCAGACTATGCACATGGCCCTTTAGATGTGTTTCCTGAGGAATTTGACAGGGATGGGGGCATTAAGTTCACATTCATATTCATATTCCATGTTTCTTTTTTGTACAGTGGATTTTTTAAAATTCATTTTAAAAAGCACGGTACACTCAATGGGTAGGCATATACTTGGCTGAAAGTAAAGCATGATAGCTCTACTCATTTCTGACAATAAGTAGTGTACAAGAACAGCAGCAACATGGTTTTGAAGACAGTTCTAAGACAACAAATGGATGTTTCCAGTTATGTCTCCAATCACAGTCAATAATTATCAGTTGATCTATTATCTGTCAATTTAGTATTTTATATTTTAACATTCTTATCAGTTCATTAAACATTATTTTGTGTTCCTCTCCATTGAAGTTATAATAAAAGTGAATGGCCATATCTTTAGAGCCAAGCAACAGTTTGATGTGTCAGCGAAGTTATTGACGCTTGTGCCAAGGCAGGTTCATAGTTCATCGTTGAATGATAAATCTATAACCGCTAACGATCACATTTTTTATTCATCCCTTTTTTCCCTTTTGTTGTTTGTTATTCTTCTTTCTAAGCTATAGGCCTAAGCATCGGTCTGTTTGTACTTAGCAAGGAGGCCAACTTCTCAAAATTAAGAACAGATACGTTTACTCTTACTGTCAGCTCCATGCCCAAATCCTCAATTAAAATGACTTGCTGTAAACTGTGGAATTCTGGTGGAGTCATTAGTCATCAATTCATTAATTCAAACAAATGAGTAATGTAATGATTGAAAAATGTGGAATTAGCTAGTGTAAGTGGATGCAGATTGAGCAGTGCGAAGGTACGTTACATGCGTCGAAGAGGCCAGCTTGAGTCTGTAGTCCTGTAAATATTTACGGTAAACCTACTGTCCCTCATTGTATTAATGAGATTTTCTACAAAAACGTCTAAATTCGATAGGCTACATAGACATTGATAAATGTGTGTGTGTAAGCCATGTGTTTGTAGTAGCGGTATAGATAAACAATGGTCCTACATTGCTTCGTTATTTCTTCTTATAACACGTTTCCATTACGTTTTAAATCCAGGCATTTGTTCTTAAATAACTATTGGGTATCGAAATGATTATAATATTTGTTTTATTTGAAATAAGCTTTGGCATTTGAGAAATCTAAAATAGCCTAATTGAACTGAGGAGCGTAGCTAAATTTACGCATGGAAGACCAGTGTCTCTTTGTCCAGGGGTGTCTAATCAATGAAAGTAGGCTTCGACTATAGGCCTACATATAGACTCAGTCCAAAATCTGACAAATCAGTAACAACCTGGAGATAAATGTTTTGATGAAAACATGCGGGTAGCCATACCAAACGGTTACCAAATAGGAAATACGCGCACAATACTGTTCGTGCAGGTGTCTAACCCAGAGCCAATTTGTCAACAACCACAAGAAATAACATCATAATCTATTTATGCAAGTTCCAACAGTTAAAAACTCCAAAAGTACGTATTCGTAACATTCTTTAACAGAAAATGACCTCATTAGTTGTTTTCTGTGAAACACTTTCACCATTGTCCTGGCGTGCGTCAGGGTATACCTTAATCAATGTATTTCACTTCGGATCAAATTCTTTTCATGAAGTAGCTTCAGTAATCCGATTAAATGCAATGGGATACATTTAATGTTCAGTATCACGAACATGATACTTTGTTGATAGGCTAACATTCTCAATTATGTTATTTCAATCATTTAAATGGCTTTAAATGTGTTTTTAAATGTAGCCCGTCTGAGCCTTCTGCAATTTTGTAGCCTAATTCTGTACGGTACTTGGATAGAGTTGACCGAAATGTTCTAGGATATATTGTTATGTCAATTTAATCGCATTCGAACATGCTACAGATAAAAAGTTGAGCGGGGCTTACCATCAGTAGGGGTACAGGTAGTATCCTCGAGAAAAGTAAATATGACAAAAGAAAGTGCGAGCTCTCCACACGCAATGGAAGTCCAGGTGTAAAGCATGTACTGAAAACGCCGAATTAATTTATGGAGAAGTACGGTGGTGCTTTCGGATCATTAATTCCTTAACGACCCCTCTAAAAAAACAAGAGGCGAGACGATGGCCGGAGACCGAAGCGGTATGAAGCAGCGTATGTTTGCAGCGGGGTTCGTATCTCCAGAAGTTCATGAGGGCGGAACACTGCGAGGACAGGCGTACTCTCCAACTGATCATGCATCTATTGCCCCTTGCCGTTTTTATGTGTCCGCCCTATTTAGCCTTCATGCCTCCTCCTACCCCCTCCACCCCCACCCCATTCCGCTGTTTCAAACACCTAAGATAAACCCCCTCCCCTCTCTCGAAGAGAAACACATTGTGCGCAATTTGTTTCAGACTATAATAATGAGTTGAAACTTTCCATTATTATTTAATTTGCATTTCGACCTGTAATTTGTCTGAAATATGTAATACAACATTGCTACCCTGCAACTAATTATTCAGATACATTTTTAATGCCAAACCTTTTAGTGCGGTCTGTTTTTAAAGCATGAGCGCATTATTTTGTTTTGACTGCATCTGGTCAACACACCACACCACATAGTCTAAATTGGCCATTCAATATGTCTTTTTTGACTGATGTGCGCGGAGCTGCATGAATACACTTCATCCTCACATTAGACCCATCACATAGCTAATAACAGCATAATTGCGTGTCCATTACGCCTTTCTATTTCCTCCTCAATCTCAATGTCTTTCATTGCCAATGGATAAACTATCTGTTTCCTTTCCTCAGCTTATCTGTTTACTGTGTTCCTATGGAAACGATCATCTGGGGTTCAAGGAAGCTTTCAGCTTTTCTTTTTCACAGGTCTTCTAAAATGGTTTTGAAATAGGCTACATTATAGGACTACCATATGGAGTGACAAAATGTGCATGCCATGGACAGTGGAATAGGAAGTGTCTTGCTACATTTTCACCTGAATATTCACCTGAATATTACTTGCAACTTCTTCTTCTGAAATATTCCACATATTAAGAAACCCTCAGACTAAGATGGTGGTGTGATAATAATAAAATGATGTAGACTACCTCACATTAAAAACTCCATGGGTGAAAAATCCTTGTTGACTGGGTAATTGTTAAACAAGCGTTGCTGCTACACCTTACCCCACGGCCCTTCAGTAACAGTTAAGTCTTTAAGACACATATTTTTAAGACTGCAGGGCAGAGAAATTGGCAATAATTAATCTTAAAGCCTTAAATCTGCTCTGGATCTCTCTGGTTCTCTGGCCGGGGTCACGTAAGCGTCCTGAGAAATGTACTCCTAGTGAGGGGATTAGGCTGAGACTGAACAGTGGTCTAAACAGGATACGCTGGCGAGAGAACCTAATGCAAATGGCCGCCGTTGTTTCTCACGCTGTATTTACTTTAGTTTCCCCTGTAGTCATACATTAGTCGACCAAGTGGTTTCTGTTGGCGTGCCGTTGACTTTTGCCCAGTTATTACATATTGCCTTGTATGCATCCAGTGTCTTGTGGCTTTGTACGTAAAGTTTATTGCACTGTTAGATAATGAATGTCTTGCCTCAGACATAAATCTCCATGCGAAGTGGTTATGCACATCTGCAGCTAATCGGTGCAGTAAGCTGTGTTTTTGGGACATACTCAGAGGGCTGTGGGATTCACTCAAGATACTCTTTGAAGAGGTAGGGTTTCAGACGTTTTCGGAAGATGGGCAGGGACTCTGCTGTCCTAGCTTCAGGGGGAAGCTGGTTCCTCCATTGCCAGGACAGAGAAGAGCTTTGACTGGGCTGAACGGGAGCTGACCCCCGTAGAGGTGGGACGGCCAAGAGATCAGAGGTGGCAGAAGGAGTGCTCGGGTTGGGGTGTAGGGTTTGAGCATAGCCTGAAATTAGGGAGGGGCAGATCCCCTTGCTGCTCCGTAGGCAAGCACCATGGTCTTGTATTGGATGCGAGCTTCGACTAGAAGCCAGTGTAGTGTGCAGAGGAGCGGGGTGACATGGTAGAACTTGGGAAGGTTGAACACAAGGCGGGCTGCGGTGTTCTGGATAAATTGCAGGGTTTGATGGCACAAGCAGGGAGCCCAGCCAACAGAGAGTTGCAGTAGTCCAGACAGGAGAGGAGACGTGCCTGGATTAGGACCTGAGCGGCTTCCTGTGTGAGGAAGGGTCGTAATTTACAGATGTTGTAGAACAGTGGTCACCAACCTTTTCTGAGTCAAGATCACTTTCTGAGTCCAAAAGCAAGCCGAGATCTACTGCTCAGATAAAAAAAAAACATGACTTAAAAAACATAATCCTATGCAACATTAACCTATTAAAAATAGTTCTGTGGCAATGAGGTTTGTTCAGTAGGCTAGATGCCCAAAACATTATCACTGCATATTGGCTATGCTTGAATTGCCCTGCCAATGTTGTTCTTCTCAGACCATTTAGAAATTATGTCAGCCAATTCATGTTGAAATTATATTTCAAATTGTACATATATGATCGCAGTGGTAATAGATAATTTGTTGTATTACTTGTGAGGCACAGTTTAACATAATAATTTGCTTTTGATTTGATTGTACTGGACTGATGGACTGCATCTGATGGTCAGTCTGAGGGGAGGGAGGGAGGGAGAGAGCAGCAGTGAGGCTGCCTCTCACTCGACTCACCGACCCTCCACTCTCTCTCCCTCCGCTGATAAAAGGGGACACAGTCTTCCAGTTGATGGCGAAACCCAAGTCACCCTGCATTATTTCTGCCACATGCGCCAATTCATGTTGTTACTCTTATGACCAGAGAAAGTGAAATATTCCTTGCTTTTAAAATAACACAAGCTGCCAATATTAACAACTCAAGTTTATCAAAATACTTTGCTATACTCATTCATTGTAGCTGCAGTGCTGGTTGCACCGTGAGTGGAAGTAGGGAGAACACACATTTTATGGCTCATAAAAGTGTTGACAGTGCTGAATAGCAACTTAAACATGACCTTATTTATAAAAATAGCAGCTCTTTGCTGTACTGATTGAGTGTTTCTCTGGTCATGGTTTTAAAAGTTTTGAAATCTCACAGTATCAACTTTGCTGTTTGCTCGAGGCTTCTTTCTACAGCCAATGCTCGAGGAAACTGTGCAGACACAGTGATCTGAGCTATCTGATTGGCCAGCGTTCGGCCTATAGGTGCACTAGATTTGCTCTCTGTGCCTGCCGGATATGAAGAGTTCCACCTTCAGACACATGAAATGGTTCAAAATGAGAACACTTTGCCTTCCCGGCGCTAGGGCTGCTAAATGAAGTGCACCTACCGCCAACAGCTCCAAAAAAAATCAAAAAGGAACGCAAGACTTTATCGTTGTTGTTTTTTTACAGAAATGTTTGGTAATCGACTACAAGTGCTTTGGAGATCGACCAGTCGATTGCAATTGACCGGTTGGTGACCACTGTTGTAGAGCATGAACCTGCAGGAGCGAGTTACTGCTTTGATGTTTGAAAAGAATGACAGGGTGTTGTCCAGGGTCACGTCAAGGTTCTTTGAACTCTGGGAGGGGGACACCGTGGAGTTGTCATCCGTGATGGAGAGGTCTTGGACCGGGCAGGCCTTCCCCAGCAGGAAGAGCAGCTCCGTGAATTATTTGTGAATGATTTCCTCCTTATGCACTGGCTCTTCCAGAACATTTGACCTGTTTGGGATCAATCCTATCTCCGAAACCTTTCAGCTTGATGAGTCAATCAAGTGTATCACACAATAACACAAACTGATGAAATGCAGACAAGCATGCTTGGAGAGAGGAAACAAAAGAAAATAAAGTAACCCCATTCCTTCAGTTGGCAGGGAGAGTGGAGAGAAGTGGAGGGACTAGATGTTCTGGGTCCACAGGGGCCTTCAGATGACCATAGGGATCCTCGATCCTCCCACTCTGGAGGATAAGAGCTATGCTGGGGTGGGATTTCCCCACAGTGCAGGCCTGATGGGGCTGAGGGCACCTGGCTGTGGGACTTTAATGGAGGTCCACTCCCAGGCGTTGACCGGGCTTAGCCCCGCTGAGCCCCATTAGATCCATCTGAGATTACTAACCCTAGGTGATTCAGCCCTACAGGTACTGGCTGAACCATGGGGCGGCAGGGTAGTCTAGTGGTGAGAGTGTTAGGCTAGTAACCGAAAGGTTGCAAGTTCAAATCCCTGACCTGACAAGGTACAAATCTGTCGTTCTGAACAAGGCAGTTAACCCACTGTTTCTAGGCTGTCATTGAAAATAAGAATTTGTTCTTAACTGACTTGCCTAGTTAAATAAAGGTAAAAGAAAAACCACCCATTGCACAGTCAGGGAGGGGACCGCAGTCAATTTACTCCCCCAAACCGATCTGGAAAATATCCCATTAGCTGTACTTTTTGTTCTTTATAAAGATTGTTCATGCTTGTTTTTACTTTTTGCTTATTGCAGTAGCATTCCTCTTTTTATGTGAACATGCTGAGCTGAGTCATCAGGTGGCATCTGCCATTGGGCAATTGAAAAGGTCAACAGTCCTGTGCCGGTGCTTTTGGTGAGAGAGTGGATGATTTCACCTCCACGGCTATGAGTCTCTAAGTCTTGCTTGGAGCCACTCACCTGTGAACGCCAGCCCATAATCAACAGGAGCTCAAAGGTAACCTGGGAGTGCAGACCCCTGGCCCCGTGTCATAACACACCTAAGTTTTCTCTTTCTTTTTTTCAGACGTTTAGTGAAGTATTCACTAGTGCAGACACGTGCCACGGCAATTGATCAAACATAGCTTTCACTATAGGTCCCAGGCTTCTCGCTGGAACATTCTTCAACCCAGCCATCTCCTATTTCTGGGTAATGGTCTGTGCTACAGCGCGTTTGGCCAGTAATCCCTTAACTCAGCCCATGGATCTCAAAGCCAGTAAGTGGCGGGAGGGGTTAAAGGGAGGGAAAGAGGGTGGTGGTGAGGAGTTGAGGAGGGATTGCACAAACTATTTTAATCCCTATAATGGAATTGGCATGTAAACTCATGAACGTAGAAGTAAACACAAAGAAAATGAAGAGGGATGGATGTTGGATTGGTTAGAACAAAGAGAGGTCACTGCCTCTTCCGGCCTGTCTGCTTCAGCTGAAAAACACTGTTTAATAAACACCATCAATTTGCTTTTACACGGAATGTTGAAGTTATAAGTCACAGTTAAATGTTTTATTCACGTGAATGTAAATTTGAAGCTATAGTTTTAGCAAGAAAGCCTTATTTTGATAAACATTTTTCCATCGTCGAGCTAACGTGGAAAATGTATTCCCCTTGAGGTCACTTGCACTGAATAGAATTTGGATTTTTGAAATCCTAAAGGTTTCGATGACATGCAAGTCAAAAGAAAGTCAAATAAAATGTTTTGTCAGAAATCGAACAGATGCTTCAGCTTGTATTGTTAAAAAAAACATTTTAAGTATTGTAAGTGTTTATCGAAATACCACAAAATATCTTATAGCCCCTGTCACACCTTATGTTCAACAGTCGAACTCGGGTACCACAGGCTCCATTAGAGAAAGCATCAGTGACACTTCAGTCCTGTGTTTGTGACTGAGCTTGGGTCAGTAGATGATAGGAATCGTTTGCCACTCTTTTGCCAAGTGAGTGACAGGTCTTTAATGTCCCTCCATCTCCTGCTGTCGCTGGTTCAAAGCTCCTCCATGCAGATGTTATCAAAGGCAACCGCTCAAGTGAGTGGCAGCCCTAGCCTTTTTTTAGGCCCGGTCTCTCAGTGCAGAGGGATGAGACACTCTTGCCACAACACTGTCCAGACCCTGGCTGAGTGGGGCAACGGCTGATGCCAGAGCTCTAGTGAGCTTTGGAGACTTTCTCAATGGATTAAAAAGCTTTTTTATCAGGGCCTTGGATTGGCACTTAGAGATACTCCTTTAATCAGAGAGGGGAATTGAAATGGCCTAGACTTGGGGTCCTAAGAGCCAGAGTTAAGCCAGGAGGGACTAGAACAAGCAGCCCAGTGAGTCCTACTGTTCTGTGATAAAGAGCCATGGTGTTATTGTCCACTGTGGAGTAGAATAGACTGGGATAGAGGGGAGTAAAGTAGAATGGAGTAGCTAGCATAGCTTAGAACACAGATTGCCTTGTCTATCATGTGACCACGGCCCTACGTGGTGCAGGATCTCTGGAGTATCCTAGTCAGTCAACTTACTTAAAGGGTCTCATAGTCAACCAATCAAATTTCTTAAGAGAAGTAACTCAGCACAAAAAGCTGTTCATACATCCAGCAGCATTGACTCGCTGACAAAAGCTAAGCAGAGTTCCATTCCAAAGGCAAAGTTTTCCTAATCGAATTACCAGAGGGTCACAGACCATCAAAAGTAAACATGGCACTTGACTTTTGACCTGGAGCGCCAGCAGAACAGCAATGGCAGTAGGTAGGACCTCTTAAGTAACTGAACTTCAGTGAGTTCCGGGAACTACGGTATTGATATACTCTACACTACATCTCTGTTATAGTTTAAGCACTGGCTGTGGAAAAGCGTATAATCTTATGAATCCAAAATAGACCGTGGACCAACCCCATGGACCTTTCAGCGACGCAAATTGGTTGAGTAAGATATTACATGAAAGCTAGTCAGTTCATACTCCCTCTTTCTCTTTCTGTTCCGTCTCCCTCTTTTTCTTGTTCTCTGCATATTTATTTTTACTGCACATCTATAGCCTAAAGCCCCCTGAACATTTTAGGCCATTGAGAAGCTCTTAAGGAGATGAGCGAGTGTTAACTATGTCTTCTCAAACCTTGACATTTAATACTCTGTATAAATCACTCCGGGGACCTGTTATTCTTTCAAGAATGTAACTACATACTTTCAAATAAAACTTGAAAGGGCCCAGCAAGTTTTAAAACGCAGTGTGCGCTCCTAAGATGGCAGGAAGGAATTCCAAGCAGTCAGAATATGCTAACATCCCAGTGTGGGCGAACCGTGGGCAGGAAGATGGGATGCAAAGCAGAGAGGAGAGAAAGGAGAGGAGAGGGGAAAGAGGAGAAGATCAGAGGAGAGGAGAGGAGAAGAACAGCAAGCTGGTCATCATGGATATTGGGATAGGACATGGAGGACTGCTCATATGAACTTGCTCCTTCCATCTGTAGGGGACCAACCCTCTGTCAATCTAAACCGGGCCTGTCAAACTCATGGGCAGCACCAGGAACGGTTTCATTTTTATTTTCATGGGTTTCAGTGTTCAGTTCCCTGCTGAAAACACCCCCAGCATAGATCAGCATTAATTTCAACATGGTCCGTGCTGGTATTTGCTGGTACATGCTGGTCTGTGCTGGTCAGATGCTGGTCGAGCTGGTCAAGCTGGTCTGACCAGCGTGGTCCGTCTGGTTATGCTGGTTTACTAGCATGGTCTAGCTGGATTTGCTTGTGACCAGCCTTTGATGTCATTTGGACATGGGTGACCAGCCATCGCTGTGTTTTGGACACTTGTAACCAGCCTTCACTCTGTTTTGGACACATACAAGCTTGTGCTGATGATTTTGGTATGCTGGTGACCCAGCTGGTCCATGCTGGAGTATGCTGGTCAAGCATGGTCTAGCTGGTCAAGCTGGTCTGATCACGCCCACCGATATCATTTTTCCCAGCATGCTCTATTGCAGTTCATTTTTGTAATTGTTTATTTCAATATATGTTTTGTTTATTGTGTTTTTGCATGTACATTGATGGATTAATTCATTTTATGCTACACAAGATCAATAACATACATGTTTCTAAACTAATCCAATCTCTTAGTTGGATTTATTGCACCCCTAACTGAAATGGCTGTTCCAGTTGAGATGGTTTGGGTAGTCTCATTTATATTTTTTCTAGCCCTGGCAGTCATTCTGAATGCATATTGTGGGTGAAGAAAAGTTCCAATTGTTGGATATCCCCTCTCTGGCTGGATTCCATAAGGAATTAAACATCACTTTGCAAGCCAGCAGGATCCAAGATAGTACATTTCATTCCTTGGAAGTTGTGGGAACGTACGTCTTTGGTTTCCTATTGGTTCTGGGAACAAAGCCATACACTAAGTTTCCTGACCAGTAAAACAGAAAGTTACATTTTTGCTTGTTCTGGGAACTTACATTTTTAGGTTGCTGCGAGGTTCTGAGTACGTTTTACTATGGTTCCCTGAAAGTTTTCCTGGGATGTTTTATTCATGTTCTGAGAATGGGAATAATAGGTTATTTGGAGGTTTTTAAATCTTCATTAAAACTTTCACTAAATGTTTCAATAAGACTTAAAAACACTTCTAGCTTAGTTTGGGTTAACTGTTTCTAACTCCAAGCACAGATAGGGCACCTGGAAAATCATTTGCTTCGGCATTAATCATGCAAATACATCAAAAAAATTATAATGGCACGCCGACATTGAGATTCAAACCGTATAATCTTCTCTATCCATGGAATTAGTCCACTGTGCCACCAGGATAGAGCTAGCATGCAAAGTGGTTCTATTTAGCCTGTTCGAACAGACCCCATTTCAAAGGAAACAAGCACTCATTAAGATTAGGGGTGGCCAATTAGTGGGCGCGGCCAACACACCTGAACACACTTCACAAGATCGGGGATAGAGAGAGTTTTGTTGACGCTGATAGCGGAATGTATAATTTTTAATGCACTAATGTTTTCTTGTGGTTTATATGGAAAGTTTTCTTAATGTTCTGAGAACATGACTTTAACTAGAACCATGAGGAACCCTGAAGGAAATGGTATGCTGAAGTACTGAAATTCCCAGAGAAGAAAGTTTTTTCTTAACGTCCTCGAAACAATTTGAAAACATTACTTTAAATAGAACCATGATGAAACCTGTAGGAAACGTTATGCTGAAGTATTGAAATTCCCACAGGAGAACATTGTTTCTTAACATTCTCTGAACTATTTGAGAACATTTCCAATGTCAAACCAGTTGGAGAATGTTTCTAGAACACTACCACATTTTTTATTAAATGTAACCATGTATGGAAACATTGTGTTAAAGTAATGAAATATCAAGAAAATAACATTATTTTGTCAAATTCCTTAAATATGCTGAGAATGTTCCAAAGCCAAGCAAATATCTTGCACCATTTCAAGAATGTTGTGGGAAGGTTGTGTGCAAAATAACCATAGGACAACCACACTCTCACCAATCTTAAAGAAACATATGGTTCTCTGAAAGTTATCTGCTAACTGGGATGTGACGATGCTGGTTTTGCTGGTGACTAGCTTATGCACCAGTGTCCAAAACACAGCGAAGGCTGGTCACCAGCAAAACACATCGAAGGCTGGTCACCCTCAAAACACAGCGAAGTTTGGTCACCAGCAAAACACAGCAAAAGCACATCAAAAACACAACGAAGGCACCACGAAAATTGTTGTGAAGACTGGTCACCAGCAAAACCAGCACCTATGCTGGACCTGCCTATGCTGGTCTATGCTGTTTTTTTTCAGAAGGGTTATCAGGCCTCAACATCAGATTCAGTGACCTGCAGATTTTGAATAGTTGAAGGGATGAATGCTGACGGCTTTTGACATCTTTATTATCACCCTTTGTTCTGGTTCTGTCAGCAAGAATAGCAAGACACTGCTGCTAGATACAACGACTTGTGGCTTGGCTCACTGTCTAATGTGCGTCATATGCTTATAACATTCTTGATATGTCTAACGTTTTCTGTAAGATGATCGTGGCATGTGAAAATGAATATTGGTAAAACTGCATTGAGAGTATGTACACATCAAGTTTCTATTTAGTTACAGATCATTCATTTTCCTGTAAACCAGAAAACAGAGATATTGTGTAAGCAGCTAGCGATGATTAATCGGGGGCTCGACGGATATATCAAAACAGTAGTAAAAGCAATACATTTATTCATTTATAAGGAGTGACTGAGTTGTTTATCAAACTTGCGGTCTCCAGCTTGGATATTTGTTTAATCAAATTTGGTTGTAATGTCAACATTGCACGACAGCTTTATTTGAAAGACTGAAAAGGAAATATATGTCATATACTGTGTAAAGTGTGTATGTGTGTCACGGATGTCGTCGGGAATGGAGGACCAAAACGCAGCAGGAATGTGGATGCTCATCTTGTATTTATTTTAAAATAAAGAGAACACCAAAATAACAAAATGAAGAACGCACGAACAACAAAACAGTCTTGTCACGCTCACACAGGCAAACCGCAAAACAATCTCCCACAACACCAAACCAAACAATTACCATATATAGGACTCTCAATCAGAGGCAACGAGAAAGCACCTGCCTCCAATTGAGAGTCCAACCCCCCAACAACCTAAACATAGACATACAACAAACCAGAAAGAACATAGAAATACAAAACATAGAACATAGACCAAAACCCGGAAATAATAAATCAAACACCCTACTACATAAATCATCACCCCGAACCACATAAACAAAATACCCTCTGCCACGTCCTGACCAAACTACAATAACAAATAACCCTTATACTGGTCAGGACGTGACAATGTGTGTAAGTATAGAACTGTTACAGGGTGTGTTTCATACGCTGCAGGTCCTCTGAAAACTGTACCGTTATTTGATAAGGAAATGTTCTAAGAAAATGAGGTTCGACCGCCAAGTCAGCTAGAAGTCAACGATTCCCCTCCGACGCAATTAAATGGAAAGCCTTAATCCACCATGAGAAAGGGACTTGGGTTTGTCAAGGTGTAAAGTCCCCATAGCTAGGCCTCAGATGTGGATGACTCACACGTGACATCACAGTTTACAGTCGGATGCCACACTCGGGGTGCCCAACCTCATGCTTGGGATTTTGTGGAGACGTAGGTGGTCAGGCAATGAGGTCACCGCGCAGCTAAGGGCTTTGGGGAACGCCATAGCCTCTTGTTTAGGATCCGCTGTGCTTCCGATCTCTCCGTGGGAACCAATGCCTTGCATATGTGTGCCATGGAAAAAGCACTGCAAGTAGAATGGAGTCCCAGGCCCCCAGGTTCCACCCAGCACTACATAATTAAACAAGGAGGGAATTTTACACACTTTAAAGAGAGTCCCTCTCCACTTTACTTTGGGCCAACAGCGCGTAATTGCTTTTGCTGGAAAAGCTGAAGTTTTGGGAGCGGTCTAAATATCTTGGTGAAACTGGTAGCAACAGAGCTCTCCATGTAAGTATGGGTCTGTTGGAAGTTGTTTGGGAGGAAAACGTTCAGATAAAAGCACCAAGGGACACACACACTGATTTGCCCTTGAAAGCAACCAACTAAACACATCCTGCGACTGCCTATAGAATTCTACAACTAGATTCTTAAATGCATAAACATGCACCCTACTTTTATGGGACTGCAGGTTTGTGACATTCTAAGTAAACGGGGAGTTGTTGGAATGTATGGGGTTGTGGGAGGGGGAGGCCAGGGGTTCATAATAATTCCCTTTTGTAGGATATCCTATGATCTTTTTCTGGATGGTTGACTGAAAAGTTCATTTCTAGCTGGTAATTGTAGGTTATTTTGCCCTACGAGTGCAATTTCAGATTTGATAAACGAGTCCCTTTGGCAGTGCAGCATTTATTTTCTGTGAGTTGATTTGAGAGCTGCAGCTCAGGGGTGGGATCCAGTCTACCCCACACGTCTGCCTGCTTGAGTCTAACCTGGGCATGGCACCCTGACAGACAGCTCAGATCCCTACTGTAGTGTACTGTTCACCCCACAGCACTACAAAGGTTTCAAGTTTTAAGGAACACAAAGTGGTTACCGTGAGTTATGTTATAAGTTATGTTATAAGTTATGTTATAAGTGCAAATGTGTACAAGTCGCTACTATGACTTTTTTCTAAATCCAGTTTTATTTACGATACTTCTACTGTATGTAATTTCTTCAGCCTCCATGTTTAAATGCATTTATTGCACTTATAGGGTATGCTATGACAATTGGTCCACCTCCAGTTTATTTTGTTTACCTAGTAACGGTGTAGGTTAAAACCTCTTAAACTCTGACCCCCTCTGGTGGCATTTTCTAAATGACACATAATATTGTATACTACCCTCATAAAGTACATTTTGGTTTTAAAACTATAAACACGTGCTTAGTACTCTTAGACAGGTAAGAACTGTGGGATTCAGATAAAAGTGTCAGAAACAATGTGACTACTATAGAGGCCGAGATACAGCAGACCAAACAAACCTGAAATGTACCGTTTTTAAAATGTATTTTTTATTTGGAGGGTTGGAGTACCCCCAATTGTCCCCATGTTGAGGAATAAGAGATTTCAAAGGTTTTAGATAAAACATGTCACCAATTACTGTTCCCAAAAAATTAACAAATTCTAAGATCATTTACCTAATGGCGGTGCTCTAAACACGCACAAATTCCCCCTTTCCATGCATACTAAATATTTAGACTTTTGATGACGTTGCATACATCTGATCTTAAATCTGTGGTTAGGGGGCACTTTGCATCCTGAGCTGAAGTGAGCTGAGAAGCCCTTAACATCATGGTTTAGTCACATTAACTGTAATTCACAGTCAAAATCAGCATGTTGCTGAAAGTTTACCACAGAATGAGTCTTACAGCTGTCATGCCACACAATGTAAAATCCCAGAATGTTACGTTGGTCGTCCTAATGAAGCACAACCGCAACAAACATGAAAACATTAAAAAAACGTAAACCTTCAAGTGATGCATTGTAGTTTTCCTCGTCAGGCACTCAGTGCTAATCCGCCTGGCTAACTCGAGCCACATTTTCTGCTCTCTGCACTTTCACAGTGGTCCCTGGGGCTAGTTGACATGACACAAATTTTCCGCTGTCAATAAAAAGATAAATAAATTATAAAATGGTGATTTCAAAATGACTCACAAGCATTAGGCTTGTTTTTTTGTTTTTTTTTACTGAAGAACCCTTAAGAGGGCTGCAGCTGGAAATCATGCACTTTTACTATGGCAGGGGCTGACGGGCCTGGGAGCAGCAGGGGGAGTGTGTGTGTGCGTGTGTGCGTGGGAGGGAGGGGGGACTAATAGGTTTACGTACTATATGCCTTATCTGTGCCAAAAGATTCACCATGTCTTCTGCATATCACAAACTAAGCCTTGCTTTTTCAGCTTCATACAACATTTCAAGACACCCCTTTCCCTATATGTTATTTCATGGCAATACTAAACAATTTGGATAAGTTGAAATTATCCCAGTACTCTGGATAAGGTTCACAGCGCAGGGAGTAGAGATAGGATACCATGCTGGATCAAGTGATGGACAGGCTATCAAATCTTGGATCCTCCTTTTAAGAGTTGGAAACACCTCTCCTCTCCCCATCATGTTTTATTGTGTGGTGTTCTTTAGGTCTCCGGTTCCACTGTAACCAACACCTCCTATCCCAATCTGCTTTTTCTCCCTTGGTGACACGGGTGTGAAAAACGGGAAGCCCAAACCTCGCCGTGTGGGCCTACTGGTCACCGTGGCAACCGTTCAAACATGGTAGCGGTTGGTGCTGGGTTAACTGCCAAATTTGTTGCATTGCTCCATCGGTTACCCCTCCAGTACCTTGCACCATCAGTGGGGAGCCTGAAACACAGCAGGAAAGAGGAGGTGAGACGAGAAGGATGGATAGAAGGATAGGAGGGGGAAAAGGGGGCAACCCAGGACCTTCTCTGAGGTCTCCAACCCACCACGTGTACGCTGGTTGGATCCAGAACACACCAGCATTCCCCATGGTGTCTCTCCCAGCACGGCTCCAGCTGTTAGCAGCTTGTAAAAAAAACTTTTTATGACAGTGTATCTGTTATTTATTTATCACTCCTGAGTAAAAAACACAAGCAATTAGCTGTAGTACACACAGTCTCCTGGCAGAGAGAGGGACGAGCTGCCAGGTTTTAACCACAAGATGACTTTCCACCACTGAGGCCTATTCGTCAAAGCAGCTCGGTCAATTAGCCTTCTTTCTTAACAATTGACCAGAGGTAACAAAGGGAGACGCCTGCTTTCCTTTAATCTGGCTCAACTTCCAGATACAGCAAAGTCTTTGGTATATTTTCAAGGAGATACTAAAATAGTGAAATTAACCTCAATTTGAGGCCCCTGAGAGTGGTGTTGACAATACATCAACAGAAACCCCTCTGCTGGCCTTAAATGGAAATGAGCCTTGTTGCCGTCAGGGAAGCACAGTAATATGCTGTTTACGTGGTTATTTTTGACTTGATTATTTGTAACTCCACAGTGTTTTAAGACACTCTTCCATCTATTGGGCGTTAGCCGCTGTTGTTATTGAAGGCATCTGTTGAAAACCAAACAATGGCGGGTGGTCACCTTTCATCATGGTATGATGGGAATGTATTTGGTAATGGGAAACGGTACAACAGCTTCGAGAAAAGTGACATCATTTGCTTTTAAACTTGTTTTCGGTCCGTTTGCCAGGGGTGAAGCAAACCATCTGTGACTGCTGGAGGGGGTCGTGGCTTTGGGGTATGGTTCAGTCCACTTTTGTTTACATGCCTGTGTTTTGTTCGGATTTCAGGGCAATTTTTCGAGATGCGTGTTGCCCGACTGTCATTTCACAGTTATCGTGGTGGTTTAAGGGGTAGGCTGAAGGACGAGGTGGAGAATCATTGGATTCACAGACACAGATCATTTGGAGCTAAAGTCACTGAGAGCTGATCTATCTTTAAACAACTGTCTTTCTCTAAACTCTGCCCGATACTGTTCTGCAACCCCACACAGACACACAGATAACTGTACAGATACACACACCCATAGAGAACTCTGTTGTGCTAGCCCAGACCGTTCAGTTGCGCTATCTCACAGCTGTTTGCTGAGGACGGTGAGGTCTCTCTGCATAAATTTCACTGATATCACCTCCATCAGAGAGCCATAAAGCTGATTTATTATAAATACAGCTCTCGTGTGTTTACTGCGCACATTCTTGGGCCTGCAACATCTTTCAAAGTGAGCACTTGCAGGTGCTCCGGCTCAGTCTCTGTGGGGCAGACTGGAATAGAAACGCAGGGGGGGAAGACAGAGGGGGGAAGAGAAAGAGAGAGGAGATAACAAAGGAAGGTGGTGGGGCAAGAAAACATGGCAGCCATTACTGTGGTGATTTAGCTGGAGCTGAGGTGATAAGGATAATGCACTAAAGTGTTGAGTTACTTTCTGTCCCCACTTTCAGCATCCCAAGAATAAATCTGGAGCTGGGCTGGAGGGTATTTTTCCGATTAGCCCAGAAGCAGATGACACATTAACATTCCCCATTAGTCAGGGTGTTCACTGGGAATTGCAGTCTAGCTAGCTGTAGCCATCAGTAGTTTAGCTGTAGTAGTACCAGAGGTAAAGAGGGCCAGCTAGCTAACCTTAGCTAGCAGTAGTTTAGTTGTAGTATCACCAGAAGGTTAGCCATCATTTTTTATCATCATCCATCATTGTCTTTTACCTCCCAACTTTAGAGGTACACCTCTGTAAATCCTTCATTTGAACTGGTGCCAGTGCTGCTTGATTTCAGACCAAAATGAAAATGGATAGCCCTAACATCATACAGCCTCAAAATGGAAGCCAGTTGACTGCACTGACCTGGTCGGGAGGATCTCAATTTTCCCTCAGGTCGCTATATCTGTACTGTCTCTTTATCTCACCTCTTTTTCTGATAATGACACTGCAGAAAAGGCTAGAGAGGGAGGGAAGACATCTTGGCTCTGCTTGTGGAACCTTAAGTAGTTCAACAATAATAAGCGAGAGGACAGAGAGACGAGAAATGTGAGACATTCCAGAAATGCGAGGGAGCTGCTGGCTTTGTGGATACAGCGGGAGATTGACCAAACCTAACACCAGGAACTCTGACCCGCTGATCTGCATCTTTGTGTCTCTCTGCTCTGCCCTAAGTACCTCACACAGCCCTCTTCTCTCTCTCTCTCTCTCACACACACACACACACACACACACACACACACACACACACACACACACACACACACACACACACACACACACACACACACACACCACACACACACACACACACACACAGTATCAAAAGCATATGGCTTGCTGAATGCGAGTGAGAATAAGGAGGAGAGATTCTTCTGGCAACATCTCCGCACACAAAGCAAGGGAGAGAGTTGTTGATTACCTTGAGGGTCAGCAGTCACTGGAAAGAGAAGAGTAGAACAGCAGGAGCTCCAGATTTTCTGGCATGTGAAGAGAGAGGGAAGATTATGAGGAAATCACTCACTTTGATGGAAGCCTTTTAGCAAACTTGTCAGCTATAAATGTGTTCAATTTTGCATCAGACAGGCTCCCACTAATCCCACTTCTTCACCATTTTTCTTCTCTCTCTCTCTTCCCCCTCTCTTTCCCTCTCTCTTTCTCTCTGTTTGACAGTCAATCCACGTACACATGTAGGATCTTCATTTGGGCAATCTTTTGTTGCTGAATGAAAAAAAATCCCACTGAAATTTTAGACTGGATTTGCCCTAACGAAAAATGGATCAACCCCTACAAAAAAGTTCATTAATTATAATTATAATAATTATAGTTCACATTTCCTGTTGCTGCAGGATTATTTTTCTGTTGTTGCAAACTGCCTCAGATTAAGATCTTACATCTGTATAAAGACGAGTAACAGCTACCGTAAACAGTACAATTGTTCTTCAAAGCACCTGTTTTGTCCACTGTGTGTCAAGCTCTCTGTTTGTTTACACACACACACACACACACACACACACACACACACACACACACACACACACACACACACACACACACACACACACACACACACACACACAAAGCAATGTGTAAACAGATATACCCACAAACGTCCTACCGCTGGTCACAATCTGGCCTGTGTTTGCTTCCCAGCATTTATTCATGGGGTGGAAATATTTAGCCTTGATGAAGCATGCATTTATCCTGCTTTTTTCTCCCCGACCACAACCTCTAAAATCAAATAAACGAGAGGGCTGTATTCTTTTCTTCATGAAATCCCATCAAGAGGAATGTCTGGAAATCCATGTCCTACTCCTCCATCATCCCCTGTTCCCCTCATTACCCAACATGTTGTTCCTATTACGCCTCTACATCTTTTATTTTTATCAAGATAAACGTGCTGAGAAATCATTTCATATTCCTCTTTTGCTTATTGCCTGCTCAAACACGGGTTCACTAAACTGAACCAATTTGCTGCGTGGTTGTGGTGTTGGAGGTATTCTCTCAGAGCATATTGCTTTGACTTCATAAAAGCTGTACGTGAACAGACGTACTGAGCTTTGTTGGCTTTTTCAAACATAAGGAGTAGTTTACTTGGCTCTCATTAAGGATGGAACACAAGCCGGACGACTTTACGAAGTTACAGAGGGCACAGGCGGCTGGTGGCACCTTCATTGGGGAGGACGGGCTCATAGTAATGGCTGGAACGGAATAAATGGAATGGTATCGAACACATCAAACACATGGCTTCCATGTGGTTGATACCATTCCATTTACTCCGTTCCAGCCATTACTAGGAGCCGTCCTCCCCTCAGCAGCCTCCTGTGACAGAGGGAAGAAATACCATCCGTCAGTATACCTATCAATCACAACCATATCCAGACCAGAGAGGAAGAAGGAGAATCTGTGTTCTATAAGAAGTCACAGATTAACAAGTTACTTTCTTTCTTCAAACAGTTCTATTTATTCCAATTCTTTTAACAGCAGCCCAGCTAGCAAACTCAATAGTCTGATATATCTGGAAGACACCTCTGTTTAGCCATGACACGAAAGGGGCCCCAGTTGAGCTCATTGGGGGGTTCCTGGGAGCTGAGATGGCGAGGGCCTGCAACGGAGACTCCAGGGGAACCAGCCAGTGTCCTTCATCACGGCTGTCCACACAGAGCTGGGTGAAACGGGGAAAAAGAAAAAACAATTAGCCAGTGTGTGAACAAGCCCTTGTTTATTGACTTTCTGAGGAAACTTTATTAACCTGCCCGGCCTTGAATGGAAGACACCTGCTGTTCGCACTTAGGCTGTCATTACCACTGTGGAGGGAGCAGGGAGGGTCCCAGCGATGCTCGCTGCAGCCTGCTGTTCCTTTGTCCCATGCCCGTCATCCAGCAATTGAGCACTACGATGGTTACAATGAGATTGCACTTTGTTGGATATCGTCGCTAAGCTGACAGACCTTTTTCCCCTCACTTGACGGCAATCAAATTACAGCAGACAACCCCACTGACTCTGGTTTTGTTCCTTTTGTCTGTCCGTAAAAATAGGCAGAGTGCTCTCCATGATTGACTTTTGTGAGGTTGCCGTTGGTGAAGTGGGTGATTGTGAAAGAATCATATTCGGACAATACGGATACAGAAACAATTTGAAAAGCAAAGAGACCAGGACGGACACATTGAGTCATTGTGGCTGAAGTGAAGTGGCAGGGTGCATGGGGAGGACTGGGTATTCGGATTTCACACAAAAATCCATATTGACCGAGGTAAAAACTAAAATTCAGCATTGTTGTCCCCCCCACCCTTTAATTTCAACTTTCCCCGAAAAAAAACGAATGTTGCTTAGCAACAGTTACCCATGCCAGCAAAGTCGGTGGTGTGCTCACCCCTAAGAGGGACAGAAACATTGAAGTCTGTCCCTCCCAGGGCAGCGTGGAATGGGTAAGTCCTCCCAGTGAGTGACACTTCCTCTAAAGTGCATGTGTCAATGGCTAACTTTCAGCAGGACAGATAAAACACAACAGCCTGGCTTTTATCGCCCCTCCAGGGCTCAGGGACCAGAGATACTAGCCATTACAAGGACAGCACTGAGGCGAGTGTGGATGCGTGGGCTTTAGCATGTCCGCAGCTAAACAGACTCTGTGTGAGTGTGTGTGACCATTCTGCATGCACTAAAGTCTCTTCATATACAGTATGAGTGTCTATTTATTGACTTGTTCTTGTTCAGGAAATGAGGTAACTGGAAACCAAGAGCGGTCTACAACCAAACATTCACAAATATACAAGCAGTGGAGATCCAAATATGTAACCTGGCCAAGGCTGAGACCCAAAACATGTGAACCATGTGAACTCAGACCATGTTCCCCCTACAGCAAACTCTGCTTTGATGGTTCATGGTTCAATGAAAATCGCAGTATCTAGTGACACTGGGCACACCGCATCATTTCAACGTGGATAATTGGGTAATATTTGGTTGAGATGTTGATCAATGAGATTACAACCTACACTATATATATAAAGGTATGTGGACACCCCTTCAAACGAGTGGATTCTACTATTTCAGCCACACCCATTGCTGACAGGTGTATAAAATCAAGCACACCGCCATGCAATCTCCATAGACAAACATTGGCAGTAGAATGGCCTTACTGAAGAGCTCAGTTACTTTCAAAGTGGCACCGCCATAGGATGCCACCTTTCCAACAAGTCAGTTTGTCATATTTCTGCCCTGCTAGAGCTGCCCCGGTCAACTGTAAGTGCTGTTATTGTGAAGTGGAAACATCTAGGAGCAACAACGGCTCAGCCATGAAGTGGCGCTGAAGGAGATAGCTATCGTTTTATGATCCCGTAACCAATTGTGCTATTGTGTATCTTTTTTTTGCGTTATTTGTAACTTATTTTGAACATAATGTTTGTGTCACCGTGTCTTATGACCGAAAAGAGCTTCTAGATAGCAGGACAGCGATTACTCACACTGTACTGGAGGAATACTTTTTTCTTCAACGAGTCAGATGGGAAGGATTTACTTCAGATGCCCGACAAGGCCCTCATCCCCATCATTCGCAGGAGAAAGAGTCGGAGGTATCAGGGACGAAGGTTCAGGTGCCTTGTAAGGATCCATCACCGAGAGGGTAATCTATGTTTACCATCGGTCCTATTAGCCAACGTACTATCAATCGATAATAAAATAGACTACAATCATGTATATCCTACCAACGGGACGTTAAAAGCTGTAATATGTTATATCGTCGTGGCTTTTTTGGCAGGACAGAACAGCAGCCTCTGGTAAGACAAGGGCTATGTATATTTGTAAACAACAGCTGGTGCACGAAATCGAAGGACGTCTCAAGGTTTTGCTCGACTGAGGTAGAGTATCTCATGATAAGCTGTAGACCATACTATTTACCATGAGAGCTTTCATCTGTATTTTACATAGCTGTTTATATACCACCACAAACCGATGCTGGCACTAGACCACACTCAATGAGCTGTATATGGCCATAAGCAAACAGGAAAACGCTAATCCAGAGGCAGCGCTCTGGATGCAAGGAAACTCAAATTCGTTTTACCTAATTCCGTTCTGTGAGCCTGTCAAATCAAATCAGATCAAATCAAATTGCATTTGTTACATGAGCCAAATACCACAGGTGTAGACCGTACAGTGAAATGCTTACTTACAAGACTTAATCAACAATGCTTTAAGAAGTTTTAAGTAAAAAATAGATAAGTAATAAATATATAATATAAAAGTAACAAATAATTAAAGAGTAGTAGTAAAATAACAATAGCGAGGCTATATACAGGAGGTACTGGTACAGAGTCAATGTGTGGGGGCACCGGTTAGTCGAGGTAATTGAGGTAATATGTACATTTAGGTAGAGTTATGAAAGTGACTATGCATAGATAATAAACAGAGTAGCAGCAGAGTAAAAGAGGGGTCTGGGTAGCCTTTGATTAGCTGTTCAGGAGTCTAATGGCTTGAGGGTAGAAGTGATTAAGAAGCCTTTTGGACACAGACTTGGCGCTCCGGTACCGCTTGCCGTGCGGTAGCAGAGAGAACAGTCTATGACTAGGGTGGCTGGAGTCTTTAATACTTTTTAGGGCCTTCCTCTGACACTGCCTGGTATTGAGGCCCTGGATGGCAGGAGGCTTGGCCCCAGTGATGTACTGGGCCGTTCGCACTACCCTCTGTAGTGCCTTGCCATCGGAGGCTGAGCAGTTGCCATACCAGGCAGTGATGCAACCCATCTGGATGCCCTCGATGGTGCAGCTGTAGAACCTTTTGAGGATCTGAGGACCCATGCCAAATCTTTTCAGTCTCCTGAGGGGGAATAGGCTTTGTCGTGCCCTCTTCACGACTGTCTTGGTGTGCTTGGACCATGTTAGTTTGTTTGGTGATGTGGACACCAAGGAACTTGAAGCTCTCAACCTGCTCCACTACAGCCCCGTTGATGAGAATGGGGGCATCCTCCTTTTCCTGTATTCCACAATCATCTCCTTTGTCTTGATCACGTTGAGGGAGAGGGTTGTCTCGTCGTTGTCAGTGATCAGGCTGTTGTGTCATCGGCAAACTTAATGATGGTGTTGGAGTCGTGTCTGGCCATGCAGGGAGTACAGGAGGGGACTGAGCATGCACCCCTGAGGGGCCCCCGTGTTGATGATCAGCGTGGCGGATGTGTTGTTACCTACCCTTACCACCTGGGGGGCGGCCCATCAGGAAGTCCAGCATCCATAGCTTAGTGATGAGCTTTGAGGGAACTATGGTGTTGAACGTTGAGCTGTAGTCAATGAATAACATTCTCACATAGGTGTTCCTTTTGTCCAGGTGTGAAAGGGCAGTGTGGAGTGCAATAGAGATTGCATCATCTGTGGATCTGTTGGGGGAGTATGCAAATTGGAATGGGTCATTCAACCATTTAAAAGCACAGCAACGTTGAAATGGGAATACAATGTCAGATATTTTATTTATTTATACAAGAGATTATTGTGTTATCAATGTGCTTCATCTAATAGCCGAACCAAATGACCTGGATTGCAGTTGAGATTGCATTAAATGTCAGCCTACATCGTGCAAGTGATCAATGGCTTTCGAGATTCTGTGCAGGTTATTACAGCAATTGTGAAGATCTTCAGAGACCTGCGACAAACTATGCATGCTATCTTGAACATGCACACTTCATATGATTACATAAGAAGAAATGTATAGTTACAGTAACTATGTATTGTATTTCAAAAGTTATGTTGAAATGTGGTTAGTTGTTAACACAACCTAATATCAACATCTGAAGGATATCTACTGTATCTTCTGCTTTGATTGTTCCATCTGTGCCACTGACTTAGTCTGGCTTTAATTCCAGTTTGTCTACAAATTCATAATTGATATGCTGGATTCACGTCTCCATCCTAACCAAAAGTGAAATAATAGAACAAAATCAAATCAAACGTTAAATACCCTTTAAATAAAGTTTGATTTGATTTAGTAATATTCTTTAACTTAGATTTTTGGTTGAGGTGCCCTCATAACAGTTTCAATTCGTCGGGGCATGGACTCTACAAGGTGTCAAAAGCGTTCCAAAGGGATGCTGGCCGATGTTGACTCGAATGCTTCCCAGTTGTGTCAAGTTGGCTGGATGTCCTTTGGGTGGTGGACCATACTTGATACACATGGGAAACTGTTGAGCGTAAAAAACCCAGCAGCGTTGCAGTTCTTGACACAAACCCATGCGCCTGGCACCTACTACCATACCACGTTCAAAGGCACTTTTGTCTTGCCCATTCACCCTCTGAATGGTACACAAATACAATCCATGTCTCATTTGTCTCAAGGCTTAAAAATCCTTCTTTAACCTGTCTCCTTCCTTCATCTACACTGTTTGAAGTGAATTTAACAAGTGTTTAACGCTCGTCGTTAGAAGGAGAAGTGGACCAAGGCGCAG
The DNA here is from genome assembly GCF_901001165.1 of Salmo trutta. Classification (NCBI taxonomy): domain Eukaryota; kingdom Metazoa; phylum Chordata; class Actinopteri; order Salmoniformes; family Salmonidae; genus Salmo; species Salmo trutta. The sequence goes on along the minus strand of NC_042989.1, from coordinate 15,076,923 downwards.
CGTGGTAAGTGTTCTTGATACTTTATTTCACAACACACTCAAACAAAATAACAAACTGTGAAAAAACGAAAGCGCACAGTTCTGTCAGGCTCAGATGCTAAACAGAAAACAACCTCCCACAAACACAGGTGGAAAACAGGCTGCCTAACTATGATTCCCAATCAGAGACAACGATAGACAGCTGCCTCTGATTGGGAACCACACTGGCCCAAAAACAAAGAAACAGAAAACATAGACTTCCCCACCCGTGTCACACCCTGACCTAACCAAAAATAAAGAATAAAAAGGATCTCTACGGTCAGGGCGTGACAAAGTGACAACAATTAGGGATCATAGCTTTCACCTCGATTCACTAGGTCAGTCTTTGTCATGGAAAGAGCAGATGTTCTTAATGTTTTGTACACTAAGTGAATATGAAAAAAAGAGGTTAAATATGGGAAATATGGGAAAAAATAGATGTATATTTCCTTGATCTATTTTATATCTTTCAGATATAGGACAGACACTTCAAAACAAACTCCTTGTTCCTATCTGTATGAATATGTTATTCAATGCGTTTCTATAGGCTGATAGCAGTAAGGCAAAATTCAAAGTTGAATGAAATTGTTTAATATTTGTTCTTATACCCACAGGGGTCCTAACATTTTTAATCAATAGCAAAATGATCCATGGTATGACCATCGTAAAACATCCCCCCCCAGGGCTTAGACTTTTATTACCCGCCTCTGCTTGTGGAGAGTTTGCGTTGTTAATTAGTTATGGAATGAAGATCTTTTGAACGCCCTCTAAAGGTTCCTTTATACATACTGTAGCTGCTATAGACAGATTAATAGATATTGCTAGGCAACGTGAAAGAGCGGTCTGCAAATTCGGCCTTGATGCCGAGTCATTAACAATGTAAAGGCTCCACGAAACAATATTATTATCCGTTTAAATGGATAATATATTAATATATCTATACATATAACTTAAATTACATCTTAGCATTCAGTTATGTTGGTTATGGAAAAAATACAGTTCATTACAAAAGTGGATTGTGGTTATGAAAAAAGCTGTATATCAAAAATAGCATAGATACAGGGTTGCAGGAGACAATGAACCTTTCAAGGACTTGGAAGTCTACGATATATGTATGCTATTGTTCAGTGTTCTCTCCCATGTGCTAACTATAGCAGATTTGTAAGTCAGGCTTCTGATCTGATCTCAACCTTCTGCTAAATGAACAAACATACGTGTATTCTAGTCTTCAGAGGGCATTCATTTGTATTATAGTTTAGAGAGGCCTTCCCCCATCCCTTCCCAATCCTCCTATTCGTCCTCCACTCCCAACAGTATTGTGGTGAGACTCTGCTAACCAGCTCCCTCAAGTGAAGCAGCAGACAGCTCAGTGTAGCTCAGAGCCGCCCATATATAAAAATAGATATTATATCAAAGTCATGGACGATTCGCTGCTCTCTGTCCATCTCTGCACTCACTCATGTGTTTCATTTTTGACTGGTCCCTCTTTCTGTGGTGCTTTTCAAGAGGAACCCCTTTGAGACACATGCAGCTCCAGTGGGACTGGGGACAGGCAGTCGGCCAGCTTCCAGGGTAAACATATAATCATCCCTCGGACGGCTATAATTATATCTGGGACGTGAAGGAACAGAAGGGAGTGTGAAGGAAGGAAACCATGCAGGCAGGCAGATACACAGTAGCTAGCAAGAGGTGGGTGAGTCCAACATACGTTTAATATTTGTTTTCTGCTCTGAAGTAAAGATGGGCTGGTGTTTGGGGAGACCTGACGATAGGGGTTGATGGAAAGGAAGGATGAATGGATGTGGCGCTGCTGCTCGCTAGCTCTGTTTTGAGCTGGGGCTATTTTTGGTAAACATGAACACATACATATGCATGCACATGTGCCAAATACAAATAGATGCACATACACCCAGACACACACACACACACACACACACACACACACACACACACACACACACACACACACACACACACACACACACACACACACACACACACACACACACACAAACACACACACACACACACACACACACACACACACACACACACACACACACACACACACACACACACACACACACACACACAGACACACACACACACACACACATACTTGGGTACACACAACCAGACACTCAGACAAATACACACATACACACTTAGGCACACACGCTTAGGCCACACCTTTAATGCACACATGTCCCCATCCACATGTTACCACAGAAAACAGTGGATGGTTTAAGGGCTGGGATGGGGAGCTTGCTTCAGGCCTGTTCTTTACAGTTTTTTACGATTGCTTACACACTAAAATTTAACTTTTTCCACAATTAGCAAAACCTTACACTCAAGGAGCAAAACACAAGGCTAGATTTGCACAACTGTAAGCACATTGTCAGCTTCACACTATTTGCAAAACATTACACACAGTTATATTGCAAAACACTAAACACACATGCATCAGATACAGAAGTATATCATGATGTCACTTCCTTGCAATTCCAAAGCACTGACTGTCAAATTACCACACCTATGAGCCAATCTGTTAAACACAGCCATCAGGTGCACAAACACATGATTGCTAAAGTGTAGACACACCAATCAGGTTTAAGCACTATAAAAATGCAGCAGGTAGGTTCACCTGCCTTCAACCAAAATGGAAGGAGTCAGAAGAAGAGTGAAGGTGAGAGGAGGAGTACACAGAGGAGGAGAACACAGAGGAGGAGAACACAGAGGAGGAGAAGGAGGTAGAGGAAGAGGCAGAGGCCGAGCCAGAGGTCGAGGAAGACCTGAAGCAGGAGGAGAACGTGCACAAAGAAGAGGACCAAACTTATCAAATGACATTCGTGCAACACTAGTGGACCATGTTGTGAACCACGGATTGACGCTGAGGGAGGCTGGACTGAGAGTTCAGCCAAATCTTAGCAGATATACAGTGGTGTAACCGATGTGAAATGGCTAGTTAGTTAGCGGTGGTGCGCGCTAATAGCGTTTCAATCAGTGACGTCACTCTCTCTGAGACTTGAAGTAGGGTTTCCCCTTGCGTTGCAAGGGCCGTGGCTCTTGTGGCGCGATGGGTAACGTTAACGATGCTTCGGTGGGTGTCAGTTGTTGATGTGTGCAAGGGTCCCTGGTTTGAGCCCGGGTTGCGGCGAAGAGAGGGACGGAACCTACACTGTTACATTGATGCTGTTGACCCGGATCATTGGTTGCTGCGGAAAAGGAGGAGGTCAAAGGGGGGGTGAGTGTAACCGATGTGAAATGGCTAGTTAGTTAGCGGTGGTGCGCGCTAATAGCGTTTCAATCGGTGACGTCACTCTCTCTGAGACTTGAAGTAGGGTTTCCCCTTGCGTTGCAAGGGCCGTGGCTCTTGTGGCGCGATGGGTAACGATGCTTCGGTGGGTGTCAGTTGTTGATGTGTGCAAGGGTCCCTGGTTCGAGCCCGGGTTGGGGCGAAGAGAGGGACGGAACCTACACTGTTACAGTGGCATCTGTCATAAGGACTTTTCAACAGGAAAACAGGTAAAAGAAGATCTGTCTACAGTTACAGTAATCAGCCGCTTATTGTATGCACCATATCAGCACTTGTGATACCCCTTCCTGTGACATTGTACAGTAAGTTACATGTATTATTCTCTACATAGGATTGAGGGTCGGGAACGACAAGGAGGAACGGGGCCCATATTCACGCAAGAACAAGAGAGATAATAAACATGGTTTTGGCCAATAATGCTATCAGGCTCAGAGAACTACAAGCCAACATTATCAGTGACCGTGCCATTTTCAATAATGTCCATCAGGTCTCTCAGTCAACACTGGCACGCATCCTGAAAAGACATCAGGTTCAAATGAAACAACTTTATAGAGTGCCTTTTGAGCGGAATTCAGAGAGGGTCAAACGGCTGCGGCATGAGTATGTGGAGGTTTGTATTGTTCACTTTAGCACTGTGATGTTGCATACTGCACACATGACTTTTTTACATTGACTGTATACTAGACCTATCCTAAACTACACAATCTTGTCTTTCACTGTATTTCAGGGAGTTTTGCAGATGGATGCTGAGGAAATCCTGCATGAATTCATATATATTGATGAGGCAGGGTTCAACCTCACAAAAGCAAGAAGGAAAGGCAGAAATATCATTGGCCACAGGGCTATAATCAATGTCCCAGGGCAACGTGGGGGTAACATCACCCTTTGCGCTGCCATTTCACAGCATGGGGTTCTCCTCCGTCATGCCAAAATGGGCCCTTACAACACACCTCACTTTCTCACATTTTTGGACCGATTGCACCACATCGTCACAGCAGGTAATGAAATGCACCAGATGCAATACACTGTCATCTGGGACAATGTGTCATTCCACCACTCTGCTTTGGTCCAGAACTGGTTTCAACACCATCCACAGTTGACAGTACTATACCTTCCACCATACTCTCTGTTTCTAAACCCTATGGAAGAGTTTTTCTCTGCATGGCGGTGGAAGATTTACGATCTCCAGCCCCAGGCTCAGGTACCCCTCATTCAGGCCATGGAGGACGCCTGTGACCAAGTCCACGCCGCAGCTGTGCAAGGATGGATTCAACATTCAAGACGGTTCTTACCGCGTTGTCTTGCTAATGAGGATATTGCTTGTGATGTTGATGAAATTCTCTGGCCAGATCCAGCTAGGCGAAGAGATAATGTATAGTATGTTCACTGTAGTATTTTCTGTACAATATTGTCCGTTTTTTTCAGATGATTTTTTATGTTTGTTGTTATTTACTGTAATTGTAACCTGTACTGGATACAGTATTTTACGTTTGTCTGTTGTTTGCTGAGCTAAGTGTTATGCACACTACTGTAGTAACATGAAAACTGGGACATGTTTTGTTGTGATTCTCCATGTTGACATGTTGACTGATTTGGATATATGGAGAGAAATAAATGATATTTTCCTCAGTCTGCAGCATTGGTCTTGTGTAGTGTTTGTATAGTTGCACTTTCTCTGTGTACTTCATTTACAGTACTCTAATCACTGACAATTAGACTTGCTAAAAGTGTTTTAGGTTAGCAACAGCAGTGTGTAACTGGTTCAAAAAGATTGAAGTCATATGAAATGTGTTTCGTATGGTAACAAAATATAGTTTTTATGAAGTCGTGTAGAGTTTTGACAAAAGTGTTCCATTTTGCAAATTATCTGAAGTGTTGTGCTACTTTGGTGTAGGGTTGTGCTAATTGTGTGTAGTGTTTTGACAAACCGGGCCCTGTTCTCAAAATTGTGCTTAAACAATTAAAAACTGTAATCCACCATCTCTCAATGGAGCATTTCTCCTGTATGAAGTCTGAGGAGCTTTTAATGCGGTCGACAAACTAGCATGCTCTGTGGTCACCTACCATTCCAACGGCCCTCGCTGAAGAGAAATTGATTACAGCTCCTGGTTGGAAAATCAAATTACTTCCAGGATTTCATATCTGTAATTTAATTTGTTGGCATTGCGGGCAACTGAGCAACCAAAATGGACTGTATCCATAAATACCTGGTTTTGTCACCTGACTCTGTTTGAAACCAGGCAAGCCTCTGTCTTTTATGTGATAGTTCCCCTCTAATTTTCTTCCTCTTTGGTGCCCCAGGGTGGATTGGGTGGGGGTGGGAGAAGGTGACGGCACACTGTTTACACAAATTCCATATGAATATAAAAAATAAAATAAAAATTCTCCATAAAACAGTGGAAACTCTAATAAGTTATAGGAAGTGATTAATTGACAATTAAACTACCTTAGCCACCCCATACCCCACCCTCCTTTCTTACCCATCTCTGCTCCCCCTCCCTCCCTTTTTCCAGTGGAAGCGAGCGGAGCTAGGTAAGAGCTAGGCAGGGGCTTGTCTCCGGGGCCACAGGTTGATCCATTGGAGGTACTGGGGACATGAGACGGAGGTTGAGGCTACAGCTGGGGTCAGGAGAAGGCACGTTAATCACAGCTATTCTGTCAACAACAAAGAGGGGGTCGTAATAACACCACACTGCTATTACAGGCAGGGAAAGGTGTCAGAGGAGAATGAGACACAAACTGATTATGTAATTTGAGTCAAAGACTCAAGGAGGGGGAAGAAAAACCTCAAGTGGCACATTTTGTTACTTAAGTATCATGTAATTACAATCATGGAGGTGTTAGCAGAAAGACCCCCCCAAAATGAAAATACTTAACATTTGAGGCAACTTGCTGCTCTGTTGTGCTCTGCCCCACCCGTTGCTAAATATATATGTCTCACTTTTGTTTTGCCTTCACCAAGGCACTCTGGTATTCCTTTTCATGTGTATAATTGGTAACCTCTTAGACAACTACTGTCTTTTGAATAACTGTCACTACTACTGTACAGTATGACCTAACAATGGTCTAACGTTTTCAGTACCGAATGTCTAACCTTTGCGTTAAACTCTCCCTAGTTTATAAGTAATTAGAGAAGTAGCCTAGCAGGAAAAACTTGGAAGGAAATGTTGCCTCCCTCTTTCAATTTATGAGAGAAGAAGTAATGTTGGGAAGAAGAGCCAGACTGGTTTAAATCCCCAGAGGTCATTAACTCTTGGCGGTCGTGATAAACATGGAGCGAACGTTCTCTCTCTCTCTGTCTCTCTCTTTCTCTCTCTCTCTTTCTCTCTCCAGTTTAGCCGGTGAAAATGTGTTGTTTCAAGCTTCAGTAACAAAAACACAAGACTTTCCCGTAGTGACCAGACCGTGACCCCACCTAGGGTCACCTTACTGAGCAACGGACATGTTTAGATTTCTCCCTCCAAAAGAAAACATAATTACGACTTAAGAGTAGATTTAGCTTTTGCCTCGGGTCCGTGTCTCGGAGCTTATAGCTACATCCCCCATCCAGGACCAGCACCCTTAGACCTGACCTTCAACCTCATGGCCCCAACCAAATGACTCACACGCACGTCCGCGAACACACACAAAAACACACTATAGAAGTATACATTTGCATCTTCTTATACCACCATCTTCTAGTTCAACTATGATTGTTATTTTTTCTTCCTTGTTTCTGGACTATTTCTACTGCTGTTGTTGTCTGACACTCTCAGGCTGGTAATAGGATCGCATCCAAGTGAAACCAGAGACAATTTGTTTTGGTCTAACCATTATTCCATTTCCCAAAAGCTATGCCTCTCCCTTTTCTCTTCCGCCCCTCTTTGCAACTCTTGCCAAAAAATAAAAGGCATAACTTTAGACATTGTTATACAAAGCAGCTGGCCAATTAAAGTTTCTCCAACAAACATACCCACATTTACATTCAGTATCTATTCCTAATCACAAACCACAGGCCATTTAGGGTGCCCTGGGGCCAGAACAGAGCCCTCCTCTACCCGCTCAGAGCAGAGGGAGCAGTGGAGGAATGAATAATGGAGGAAGTTGAGTGGCTACAGTCAGCCTCAGGCAGGAAGTGACATCAGCTCCATGACGCTAAGCAGGAGTTGTTTAGAATCTGGCTCAAATTATTTTGGAGAGGAACAAAAAACGAGAGAGAGAGAAAGAGGGAAAATAGAAAAGTAATTTGATTACAGCAATTGCCCACAGCAGCATTTCCAATTCTAAACAAGAAATAAACATATCTTAAGGGATAGGTTTTCACCCTCGTTCTCAATGAGGCTGACATGACATTGATAAACATTGCTTTAATCACTAGAAGCAACACATACAATTAATCTCATTGGCCACCTAAGTAAATAAGTAAACATTCTAGTTCTGTCTGCATAGCTGCTAGCAAAGCTACTCACACAAGCAAACAGTATTGATTCTAATAAAGCTGAAACTGATGCTTATTTTGAATGGCCAACAGCATTGACCGATTCCCTCGTCCTTAGACTTATTGGCAGAGCTTATGTTTAAGCTTGCATCTGTCTAAAATAATGTACCAATCACATAGAAAGTAAACACAAATCACCAGGCTGCCAGGTCCAACACACCACAGCAACTACATGTGAGACAACCAAATTAGCTGCCTGCTTGGGGACCTCTGAATGTCTGCGTCCACCTTCACCTCATGGATCCCTCCCGGACGAGCCCCTAGAACATGTCCAGCAGGGTTCTGGCCACCAGAAGGAGGGAAGAAGGGGAAAAGAAGGCGTAATGCTCAGGGGCACAATGACCTGCCTGGGGAGAAGAGGAGGAAGACCCAGGGGTGAGGAGCACACAGTGCAGCCAGGCCCAGGCCTCGTAAAAGATCTGCAGCCGGCTGGGCCGAGGGGGAGGAAGAAGGCAATTAAGACCTACTACAAGTCGCCTGCCTACACAACAGGCACCAGCTGACTTTTATCATGTCAAGGAATAACTAAACACAGGATAAATTCTGAAGGAGAGGAGAGAGGAGGAAGGGAAGAGAGAAGGAGGGAGGTGAGGGTGTATGTTGGGGGGGGGGGGGGGGGGGGGGGGGGTGTTACGGCTCGCCAGACCACCGCTGAGAAAAGGGGCAGGCCATCAAGACAGACAACTTCCTACTGCAGTCTGGTTATCCCCCAGAGGCTCAACAAGAACCTCATAAAGAGCTCCTCATTAAGACAAGCCCTTTTATAGGATCTTAATGAGTCTAGGCTACAAAAAGAAGAGAGAGAACGAGGGAGGGAGCGAGAGAGAGAGAATGAGGAGAGCGAGAGAAAGAAAGAAAGGGAGAGGAATAAAGAGAGAGAGAGAATCTGCTTACCACCTTGGGGTCACTAACTGTCCCTCCAGTCCTTTCAAAGCTCTCTGTCTTTCAATCCACAGCTAAGTTATCAGTCACATCCATCCTGAAAGATGGGGTAACAGAATGGTACTTCGCCACCATGGCCTATTTATTGCCTTATCTCCCTTATCTTACCTCATTTGCACTCACTGTATATAGACTTTTTGTTTTCTTTTTTTCTACTGTATGTTTTGTTTATTCCATGTGTAACTCTGTGTTGTTGTATGTGTCGAATTGCTTTGCTTTATCTTGGCTAGGTCACAGTTGCAAATGAGAACTTGTTCTCAACTAGCCTACCTGGTTAAATAAAGGTGAAATAAAATTGTAAAAAAAAATGGAAGTACAGTACAGCACAGTGAACATTTGAACTACAAATGATCTTATCAGTCACAAACAATGAACTGCCACCACATTTTTGTTCATCATAATGCCGATATCATAGTCCCAACCACAAGAGCTGAACTGTCAACACAACATAAACTTTATGATTATAGCCCTATGTCCCTATAGCACTCAATTTCTAGCAGAATATACAGTATACAGTGCATTCGAAAAGTATTCAGACCACTTCCCTTTCTCCACATTTTGTTACGTTACAGCCTTGTTCGAAAATCAGTCCACACACAATACCCCACAATGACAAAACAAAAACTGTTTTTTTTATGTTTGCAAATGTATTAAAAATTTAAAAAAAACAGAAATACCTTATTTACATAAGTATTCAGACCCTTTACTATGAGACTCAAAATTGAGCTCAGGTTCATCCTGTTTCCATTGATCATCCTTGAGATGTTTCTACAACTTGATTGGAGTCCACCTGTGGTAAATTCAAGTGATTGGACATGATGTGGAAAGGCACACACCTGTCTATATAAGGTCCCACAGTTGACAGTGCATGTCAGAGCAAAAACCAAGCCATGAGGTCAAATGAATTGTCCGTAGAGAAGACAGGTCACCAAGAACACAGTGGTCTTCATCATTAAATGGAAGAAGTTTGGAACCACCAAGACTAGGTCTAGGTCAGGGAGGTGGCCAAGAACCTGATGGTCACTCTGACAGAGCTCCAGAGTTCCTATGTGGAGATGGGAGAACCTTCCAGAAGGACAACTATCTCTGTAGCACCCCACCAATCAGGCCTTTATGGTAGAGTGGCCAGACGGAAGCCACTCCTCAGGAAAAGACACATGACAGCCCACTTGGAGTTTGCCAAAAGACACCTAAAGGACTCTCACACCTTGAGAAACAAGATTCTCTGGTCTGATGAAACCAAGATTGAACTCTTTGGCCTGAATGCCAAGCGTCACGTCTGAAGGAAACCTGGCACCATCCTTATGGTGAAGCATTCTGGTGGCAGCATCATGCTGTGGGGATGTTTTTCAGCAGCAGAGACTGGGAGACTAGTCAGGATCGAGGGAAAGATGAATGGAGCAACGTACAGGGAGATCCTTGATGAAAATCTGCTCCAGAGCGCTCAGGACCTCAGACTGGGGCGAAGGTTCACCTTCCAAAGGGACAACAACCCTAATCACACAGCCAACACAACGCAGGAGTGGCTTCAGGACACGTCTCTGAATGTCCTTGAGTGGCCCAGCCACAGCCCGGACTTGAACCTGATTGAACATCTCTGGAGAGACCTGAAAATAGCTGTGCAGTGACGCTCCCCATCCAACCTGACAGAGCTTGAGAGGATCTGCAGAGAAGAATAGGAGAAACTCCCCAAATGCAGATGTGCCAAGCTTGTACCATCATACACAAGAAGGCTAAAGGCTATAATCGCTGCCAAAGGTGCTTCAACAAAGTACTGAGTAAAGGGTCTGAATACTTATGTAAATGTGATATTTCTTACCTTTTTTAGTTTTATACATTTGCAAACATTTCTAAAAGCCTTTGTCATTGGGGGTATTGTAACATAACAAAATGTGGAAAAAGTCAAGGGGTCTGAATACTTTTGGAATGCACTGTAAGTGGTACATAATCTGCTCAACAGTGTGAATTAGAGGTGTCAACCAGTGCAGAGCATCTTATAACCTCACTACAGAGCATCTGGTTCAGGTAGTCCATACACCACCCCCCACCCCTGCACCCTCGTCCCCCAAACCCCACCCCACCTGCTGCCTCAGATTGCCAACTGTGACATGCTGCGTTCTCTTTGATTAGGACTAAGACCATTGCTTAATAACACCAACCATCCTACAGTACATCCATTCAACTGTTCTTAATTAGAACCTAATGTTTCATTGTGAAATGTTTGGAGAACAACGGAACAAGAAAAAGAAAAAAAGAAAAACAAGCTTAAGAGCATTCCTCATTTACAGTTTGTCCAACACCACATTTAGTGCCACGTTGTAAAACCCCTGTTAAAATAATTGTGCAAATGCAGTGCCCATAAATAGTGCAATAAAAGTGTTGGCATTTGTCCTGGAATCCTTTCACAGGGCACTTCTAATGACTGCAGATGGATTTGTTCCTCTACGACTCCGCAAGCTGAGTGGCACAGTGAGTGTTGTACTCTCGTCTGAAATAAAGAGGCGTTTTGTTCTGTCAAAACCAGGCTGAAGGGTGGTATCTGTGCGGCAGCTTTCAGCTGGAGAGAGAGAGAGAGAGAGAGAGAGAGGAGAGAGAGAGAGAGAAGAGAGAGAGAGAGAGAGAGAGAGAGAGAGAGAGAAGAGAGAGAGAGAGAGAGAGAAGAGAGAGAGAAGAGAGAGAGAGAGAGAGAAGAGAGAGAGAGAAGAGAGAGAGAGAGAAGAGAGAGAGAGAGAGTTTGAGTTTTAAATCATCTTTATTGGGTCTGGGAGCCCACCATACAATAAATACTCATACAAAAACACAGTTGCACATCAATTAAAAACACAACTCCAATTCCTCCTCCACAGTAACTAAACACAACAGCCTCTGAATACCCCATATACTCATAAACAGATCAATATTGTTGACCAGTTTATAATAGGCAAACTCAACCCTCAGTCTCGCTGCCAACATTCCCTCCAGCATTCCCACCACATCAACAGACCCCTGTCCCCGAATACTGTTCTTTCGGGTCTTCCATATCGCTAATTTTGCTGCCCCTAACACAAAATTAAGCAACACAACTACACCCTTTCGACTGAACCTGTACTTTGGCCCAAATATATACAGTTGGGAAGAAAAAACCTCTCCCAACGTTGAGAACCAATTAGTGATCAGGTCAATCATCCCGACCAACCTGGGACACTGTAAAAACAGATGTGCCAGAGTTTCAGACTCAGCACAAAATGGACACCCCTCCCCAACAGTAGGGTCCAGGTGTACCAGATGCATGTTAGTGGCTATAGCTCCGTGTACTATCCTCCATTGGAGGTCAGCTGTCCTCTTATCAATAGGCAGTTTGTACAGTGATCGCCAACAGCCTTTTGGGGAGGCACCTGGACCAAGCACACCCGCCCACCTCGTCGATTTTACCCCTTCCAGGGAAGATGCATGGGACACCTTTACACATACTCTGTACATGGCCTTCTTTCCCACCTCCTTGAACTCCCCCAGCTCCAGGGTATCGAAAGAAAGCAGCATCCCCACGTCCTCCACGAATGCCCCCGCTGCAGCACTAACAATCAGTGCAGGGAACACATAATCCAGACCCTCCTTCCACCGATCACAATTGGAAATGTCAGTCACATACTGCAGATGAAGCACTGGCAGGGAGTCACAGACCTCATCGACGACCTTCCTCAGTAGTCGAGATGATCGGATCCCCGCTCTTTCTCCCAGCTCCTCCAACGATCTATTCCTGTTCCGCATCAGATGACCCAGTTTAGTACACCCCACGCCTAACAGGCATGAACGTAGGCTAGCTGAACCCAGAACACGGGACTGGATGGCAGTGTTGTGAAAAAGAGGCTCTTCAAAAAGCCACATCCCTGGTGGCGTGCCGGCCTTACGAGACTTCACAAAAACTCTCCAAGCCTGCATAACAGACTCATAAAATGGAGTCAGGCCAGGCAAATCACCCCCCTCCAGCTTTAAGAGGAAAAGGTGCTTATCTAAGCCCAAACAGCCCGCTCTCCTCATCAATATATAGGCTGTGTCGACCCAGCTAGAACCGACTCTGTACAACAGCCTCTGGGCTGCATGAAGCCGGAAAGCCATGATCCTAGAGGAAATGTCCACCAGGCCTTGCCCACCCTCGTGTAGTGGCAGGTACAGGGCTGCAGCTTTTATCCAGTGTTGTCCAGACCAGAAGAAATTGACAAGGGTCCTCTGAAGCTCTTGAATCAGACCCTTTGGTGGCTGTAAAATCATTAGTCTGTGCCACAGGGTAGAGGCAGCAAGATTATTAGCTACCAGTACCCTTCCCCTATAAGACAGCTGGGGCAGCACCCATTTCCATCTTGACAGTCTGGCACACACTTTCTCCACTACACCCTCCCAGTTCTTTTTCTGAAAGACATCGGAGCCTAGAAAAACCCCCAAAGTCTTCATCCCATCTCTGCCCCACTGAAGCCCCCCTGGTAACCGTGGAGCAGACCCCATCTGAAGCTGACCTGCCCACAGCGCTTCACTCTTTCCCCAATTGACTCTAGCTGAGGAGACCCCCTCATACACCTTTAGAGCGTTTGAGAGAACCTTAACATCCTCAGCCCCTGTAATAAAAACTGTCACGTCATCTGCATATGCAGACAGTGCTATCGTGGGACCCTTCATTACACCTGGCACAGAGAAACCAGTAAGCCTCTCTCTTAAAAAACAAAGCATTGGTTCAATCGCCAGACTGTATAACTGCCCTGAAATTGGGCATCCCTGCCTGATGCCCCTTTGGACAGGGATGGGGCAGCTCAAACCACCCCCCACCTTCACCATACACGAGGCCCCAGCATACAGTAAATTCATCCACGACAAAAAAACATCCCCAAACCCAAAGTAACATCAAACAGTTTACAAATGTCTAAAACATCTCTTATCAGAAACAAATTGTCAACAATAGAGCGATCAGGTACACAGTAAGACTGGTCCTTGTGGACCAACAATCCCAGATACTCTTTCAACCTGTTTGAGAGACATTTAGAAACAATTTTATATTCTGCGCACAGCAACGCAACAGGTCTCCAATTTTTTATGAGAGCCAAATCCCCCTTTTTTGGCAATAATGAAAGCACCGCACGTTGACAGGATACAGGAAGAGAACCCTCATGAAAAGATTCACACACCACTTCATAAAAATCCTCCCCAATAGACCCCCAAAAGTGTTTATAAAACTCAGATGGTAAACCATCAATGCCAGGGGCTCGGCCTGTTGAGAGCTGCATAACTGCTGTGGACAGCTCTTGCAGTGTAATGTCAGCGTCCAATGCGACTCTCTGCTCAGGTCCCAATTGAGGAAGACCGTGTAGCAACTGTTCAGTACACAGAGAGTCACAATCCTCTGCCTTATAGAGGGCAGAGTAGAAATCTACGGCATGTTGACGCATTTCCCTGTCATCTGTGGTCACCTTCCCATCAGGGAGACGAAGGCAGACCATCTGTTTACGTTGCAGTGTTGACTGTCCTAGGTTAAAAAAGAAAGCGCTAGGAGCATCCATATCCTTGAGGGAAGCGAAACGAGACCTAATCAAGGCACCCTTCACTCTTTCATGCAGAAACAATCTCAGTTCATGTCTCTTGTCCTGTAAGTTCATGACTAATCCAGGGTCGTTCTGAGTGAGCAGCTTCAATTCAATAGATTTGATGTCCTGTTCAAGGGCCCTGATCGTCTCTTTGACTTCAATTCGAGACAGAGCAGTATACTGTTGACAGAATAATCGTATTTGGGCCTTCCCAACCTCCCACCATTGTCTCAAGGACTCAAAATTTCCTTTTGTAACCCTCCATTTTTCCCAAAACAACAAAAACGTTTCACAAAACATGACATCATGTAACAATTTAACATTAAAATACCAGTACGATGATGACCTTCGTGGACAGGACAAATGAATATCAACAGTAACAAAATGGTGATCAGAGAAACCCACAGGAGTAATATCACACCTTCCAACCCTACTACAGTAGTGATCAGATACATACAACCTGTCTAACCTTGCTGCACTGACATGACCTTCATTAACTTTTAGCCATGTGTACTGCCTAACTTTTGCATTCCTGACTCTCCACACATCAGAAAGCTCAAACTCAGTTAGTAGACCAGACAGGCAAGTGGCTGACCGCAGGTGAGGTTCTTCAGCGGTGCGATCAACAGTAAAATCCACTGTACAGTTCCAGTCCCCCCCTAAAACCATACAACCCTCTTGGTCACACTGTCTTAAAGTTTCCTTTATTTTGTCAAATACAGCAATACGCTCTGTACCCTCATTAGGAGCATATACATTCAAAAAAACAAACAAAAACCCCATAACCTCCGCCTTGACCAATAAAACCCGACCCTTGACAATCTCTGTTGTAGATACCACAGTCACCCCTAAGCCTGAAGAAAACAAGATTGCCACCCCAGCACTGAAATTTGTACCATGACTGAGTATATGCTGCCCCTCCCACTACATACCCCAGTCAACCTTATTTTCCTCATCACTGTGTCTCCTGTAGAAAAACTACATTAAGCCTTTTCTGTTTTATTATTTCTAATACCCAAGCCCTCTTATTCCTGTCCCTTCCACCATTAATATTGAGAGAACCTACCCTTAGTACCTCCATATAGAAAAGAGAAC